>NC_056729.1:415467639-415685139 GCF_019279795.1 Protopterus annectens
TATGCCAGAAATCTGATAACCTTCCCTGACTAGTGTGTGTTCCGTTTCTCAGGATCTGGTCTTCAGTGCTCCTTTGTGTCAACAGATTGTTTCAGATGAGTATATTTTGAAGGTGATACAGAAGGGACGCAATTGGTAATGGATAGAAAATCCCCTAGTTTCAAATAGATCCCTCCCCACCCTCCCAGTCAGTGCATGTTAGTGGCAGGAGTCATGGAGCATGTTCCTGAAAAACAAATAGGCAAAGACTTTTTCTCTAAAATGTTCATGGTTCCAAAGAAGGAACACTCTTGGAGACCAGTTTTTCTCAATCTTTTCATGAAAGTTCCAAAATTCAATATGTTGGCTCTATAGTCTTGGCTCTTGTTCCATCTCAGAGTGTTATGTTAACCTTAGACTTCAAACATGTTCATAGTCAAATTCAGATGGCAAACAATTTCAAGAAATTTCTAAGATTTTGTGTATCTTGGTCACTTGATCAGGGCTGTGCATTATTACCCTTTATGTTGTCCACTGCACCAAGAGTGTTTACTAAATGTCTAACCCCAGTGGTGGCCTATTACAGATTATCCATATTTTTCCTTATTTAGATGACTTGCTTATCTCTGCAGAGCCTTTTCCCAGGTGTCAGGAGTCATTAAAAAAGGTGTCTTCTCTCCTAAACCATCTTGGATTCTAGATAAATGTGCAAAAATCGTACCACCCTCCTTCATAGTAGAAGATTATACTTCTAAGTTTTTTTTTTAAATTTCTCCAAGTCTTTTGGGTTTCTAATATCATGGTGGGAATGGACCCCATTCCTAAGTCAAAGTACAAATAAAGTTCATGAAATTAGTATTGCTTCAGTCTTTGACGTTAGTCAGAAGTACTCTTCAAAGCACCCACAATATGCCCAGTAATGATGACTCTTGCAATTCATACAGAGTTGCATGTATCGATAACATATCTAAGTGTGAGTGTAAATTCTTCTTTATAAGATCTGTTGCTTCTACTACTATTGGAACTCTCTGGGTATCCTTCTTTCACATTGCCCTTGTTTCTGAATGCAAATCCTGGTACTTTATGACTTTTTGTCTCTCTGTACATAAGCCACTGTAGTCACTGGATGTAAAAATTTCAGTGATCAAAGTACTTTTTGTCTTCTTTCACGGACTACTATGTCTTTTTTTCTTGCATCTGTTTTTTGAATTGTTGGTAATGGGTCATTATCGTATGATATAAACTTCTCATCATTTTCTAGAATACTCTGTGACTCATGTTTCCAGTGTTTTTTTTTGGCTACTTCTGTATTATGTTTGCACAATCCCCAATGCAACAGGCTTTATACATGATTATGACTTTCAGTATACAGTCCTTCTGCCATTAGTATATTAGTCAGCAACAAGATGTGCGACTGTTTCCAATTCTGTTTTACAAAACCTACATTTGTCTGTTTCTCCCACATGTTCAGTGGAGTTTGTAAACCAATGTGTATGTAGCCTACTATTTTGGGCTGTCGGTATTAACCTTTCATCTTTTGGTTTAAATTCACCTCTTAACCATTCCTGCATTCGATCCTGATTAACATGAGGTTGCTGCAAGAGTTTTATATATTTGCAACTGTATTTGTGCATTTTCCACATTTCTTGCTTTCTCGTCTGATCCATCACCTTATATTCTTTCTTTTGTTTTTCTGACACATTCAATTGCCGCCTGATTTTTATCTAGTTCTGGTTTGATTTTTATTCCTGCTTGACACTGATATGCTTATGCTAAACTAACCAGGGAAATCATCTTAGAATTACTGTCTTCATGTTTCAAAATTTCCACAATGTTTGGGTCTTGTGAAGTCAGCAGATATGTATGCAGTCTCAGCAGATATGTATGCAGTCTCACAATTGCAGATCTATGCATATAATCAATTTTGAGGAGGTCTCTACCTCCTTTAGAATGGGGAATATGTAGTCTTGGTATGCATTGATTTTTATAAATCATTTGATGAGCATGAAGCTTCCTTCTTGATGTTCATCGTGTTACCCTGCTGCAGTCATCACACTTGGGTTATCCTGCCGTCGGGCCGTCCCGCAGTCGGCCTGAGTTCCAAAGTTTTGGTCCGGCGTCGGTTGCTGTCGCTTCTTCCCTGACGTCAGTGCACCAGGGGTATATAAGAGGCATCCAATGCCATTTTCTTCAGTCTTTCTTACCGTGCGGTGCCCGAAGCAGAAGCAGTTTGCAAGTGCCGGTCGGCCGACACCTGAGATTTTCGAATCGAATTTCAGTCCGAAGTCTTCAATAAAGCTAAGTACCCCATTGGGGAACCTTTTCTTGCCTCAGTCCGATGTCAGAAAAAGTTAACAATTGCATTTCTTATTGTATTCCTTGCTTAGGCCCAGACCACGACATCACAGGTTGTCGGTTTTGTGCTTGGTTTAATAAACGGACTATCCAATGCCGTTTTGACTTCGCACGACATTACTTTGGTAGGAAATTTAATTATATCATGCCGTCGGAGCAGCAGCCGACGACCGGCATGCATAAAAAACGCAAGGATAAGGACAGGCAGCCTAGGAACAAGCCAGACTCAGAGGCCTCTGCTGGACCTGTCGCCGGTTCTCCGGTTTTCAGTGAGGCGCCTACGCAGCCCCTGATGACCGCAGGATTGGAACCCCAGACAGCTGCCGATTCTCAAGCGGAGTGTACTAGGCCATCGCAGCCATCTTCATTAGGCCCTTCTGACACCGGAGCAGAAGGAGATCCCGGTGCTGTAGAAACACCTTCGGTTGCAGAAGATGTCTTCAGACCGACTAGACTCACCATTAAATCTTATGCTAAGGTTAAAACTCCATTAAAACCAAAAAAGACTGTACATCAGTCTACAGTTCAAGGCCCCATCCCCAAGAAACAGATGTTTAAGATGGCTGAAGATTTGATTACCCTAATCAGGGGTTCCCATCCCCCTCCAGATAAAAGACCAAGACAAGAGGAGGATTATGCTCCCTCCGACCAGGTTTCATTTTCCTCAGATTCTTCTGAGGAACAGGATTACACTTTTCCCCCTTATGAAGACTCTGATGCTGAAGACTCTATTCTCTCAGCATCTCCCCCTGAAGACTACTCCTTTGGGGAAACTTTACATACCATGAGGGAACATTTCCACTGGGAAGGCCAGGACTACTCTGATTCTAAGAAAAGGCTCAGAGAGTTCCTTTTACTACCGCAGCACAGACCACTTGCTATCCCTCCAGTTTTAGACATTGTGGATGATGTTTACTTGGAGTCTAGTGTAAATTCAGACTCTCTACCTCCCGCTCCAGCCAAACCAGACAGATACTACAGAGTACCTGAGTCACACAAATTCCTTTATAAAAGCCCTGTGGCTGACCCAGAAACAATTTCCCAGGGTCCCAAAGGGGGCTAAAGCTTCTATGGCTAAAAATCCTGTGCCCTCTAAAAGGGATTCCAGAGCCCTAGATAGATGGGGAAAGAAGATATACACCTCAGCTACTCTGGCTATGAGAGCATTAAATTGTCAGTTTCACATGCTGAAATATCAACAATTCCTAATGTCTCAATTAAAACAAAAAATGAGCACACATTCTGAACAGTCTGAATTCAAGGAAATGCAGGATCTGTTGCATGCAGCTGAATAGGTGGGCAAATATACTTTACAATGTGGATTTGATTCATTGGAAGCTTCCTGTAGAGCAACTGTTACTGGGTCTGTCATACGTAGACATGCTTGGTTAAAAGAACAAACCTTACCTGATCATGTTAAAGCAAAATTATTGGGTGCACCTTTACAGCAGGATGTATTATTTGGTGTCAAAGCAAAAGAGGTTTTAAAGAAAATGGAGGATAAGGCAAAGTCTATGCAGACGGTCAAGGATTTTTTACAGGTACAACCCCCTCGCTCAGCAGAAATTGGCCAACAAAAGACTGGTCCTTTCCAGCATCTGACAGATCACAGAGGGGCAAATACAGATGCCCAATGGGCAGAGGTCAGGCACAAGGCCCTTACAAACCTCGCCAATGGGGTACTGCTACCCAGAAAGGAGGAGAAGACAAGACCCAAGCTAGCAGAAGACAAACACAATGACTCAATCCTCAAACTACCAAGCAAATCTCTCTTGGCAGATCCCTTGGGAGGAAAATTAGCACTTTTTGCAGACAACTGGCACATCATCACAAAAGACAAATGGGTCCTAAACATTGTCTCACAAGGATACAGATTCCACTTTCATACATTGCCAAGGATAAAAGGAATGCCAAACCTGCCACCAAATCAAAGGGCAGAGGCACAAAAACAGATTACAGCTCTCATAGACATGAGAGCCATTCAACAGGTACCTACACAGGAGCAAGGACAAGAATTTTACTCAAGACTCTTTCTAGTCCCAAGAAAAGACAAAGCATGGAGACCCATTCTGGATCTTTCAGTTCTCAACACCTATCTACAAGTACCAAAATTCAAAATGCTAACACTACAGCAGCTTCTTCCCATGCTGGGCAAGAATGCTTGGCTAGTAACGTTGGACCACAAGGAGGCATACCTGCATGTCCCTGTCAGACAAAATTGCAGAAGATACCTCCGCTTCATTGCAGGTTCACCCCATTATCAATTCTCTGCACTGTCCTTTGGCTTATCTACTGCGCCCATGGTCTTCACAAAATGCCTGGCACCAGTAATTGCATACTGCAGACAAAGAGGAATTCAAATATACCCATACCTGGACGACTGCCTTATTCAAGCAGAAAGCAAGGACATTCTTTTAAAGCATCTGGCATTTGTCAAACACCTTCTAAGTTGCCTAGGGTACACAGTAAACAATAAGAAATCAAAACTAGTGCCCTCACAAAACATAATATTCCTGGGTGCCAGCTTGAATACAACGGCACAGATGGTTTATCTCACGCCAGACGAGCAACAACAGTTGTCTCAATACTTCAAAATAATGGCAACAAAGACCCAACTCCCTGCAAGAAAAATTCTGCAGGCCTTGGGATTCATGGCATCTTGCATACTACTAATACCATTTGCAAAACTGCATATGAGGAAATTACGATGGTTCCTGAAAAGCGTATGGACTCAGCACAGCAACAGCTTGGAAACAATGATACCACTCATTCCCTGCCTTCAACAGGAGTTTCTATGGTGGGCAGAGACATGTCACCTCAACAAGGGTCAGCCTTTCACCTTACCCACAGCCAGGCAAACTATGACAACAGATGCATTGGACTATGCCTGGGGAGCACACATGGCAATACAGTGCATTCAGGGCAAATGGACTACAGATCAAAGGCATCTGCATATCAATCAAAAAGAAATGCTAGCAGTACAGAATGCCCTAACAGCCTTCAAGGACCTCTTACACCCAGGACAACTAATAATAAAGACGGACAATACCACAGTAATGTGGTACATAAACAAGCAAGGGGGCACACATTCCTACCCTCTATGCAGGCAAGCAATGACCTTGTGGAACAGAGCACTGTCTTACCAGGTTCAATTACAAGCACATTTCCTGCCAGGAAAGAAAAACACATTGGCAGATGACCTAAGCAGAAACATCATGGATCCACACGAGTGGAAACTAGATCCACAAGTATTTGCAATGATAACTCAAAAATGGGGACGCCCAGACATAGATCTGTTTGCCAACCCCCAAAACTATCAACTTCAAAAATTTTGCACAAGGACATTCCATCCACAAGCATAGAAAGTGGACGCCCCCTCATTCAGTTGGAAAAGATTAACAGTGTATGCCTTTCCTCCACTGCTTCTTCTAGCAAAGGTACTGCTGAAAGTCAGATTAGAGAGGCCACAAATTATACTTATTGCACCAGACTGGCCATGCCAGCACTGGTATCCAATTCTAAGGAACATGGCCCACGGCCCACCATGGATTTTACCACAAATTCCTCACCTGCTCACCCAGCGAGACAATCAGATTCTACACAGCCAGCTCAAGACTTTAAACCTGGCTGCATGGCAAATTACCTAAACAACCAGCCAACACCTCTATGCAAAGCTGTTATGGATGTCATTCTGGAGGCCAGGAGGCCCAGCACCAGGAAAACCTATTCAGACAAATGGAAAAGATTTTGCACCTGGAACCAGGCTAAAGGCCAAAATCCCCTTGATCCAAACATTCCTCAGATTCTACAATATTTAACTGAGATGTTGCACAAAGGACTTTCCTTTTCATCTATTAAGATACACGCCTCAGCAATTTCAGCTCATTACAACACGGATCCTCCTTTATTTTCACATCCACTCGTAAGACAGTACCTCAGAGGAGCTAAGAACATAAGACCGCCCAGGAGAGCACCAACACGTACTTGGAATCTCAACTTTGTTCTGGAAAAGCTTACACTGCCGCCCTTTGAACCAGCTTTTTCAGCTGATTTAAAATTTCTTTCATGAAAAGCTGCCCTGCTACTAGCAATAACTTCAGCTAGAAGAGTCTCAGAGCTACAGGCACTAATGGCAGTGGAGCCTTTCTTCATTTTTCATCAAGACAGAGTCTCTCTATGAACTAACCCTTCCTTTATGCCAAAGATGGTATCCAGTGTGGCCCTAAACCAAACCATTCATTTGCCCACCTTTTTCCCAAATCTCCAGAACAAAGGAGAAAGACTCCTGCACTCTTTGGACATTCACAGGCAATTATGTTACTACTTGGATAAAACTAAGGCTTTCAGAAAATCTGACCAGCTCTTTGTAGCCTATGCTGCAGGATCACAAGGAAAAGCTATCTCAAAACAGACTATTTCAAAATGGATAGCACATTGCATGCGTTTCTGCTACACGCATCATGGGACACCGGTACTTGCTAACATTAGGTCCCACTCCACCAGGGCTACAGCTACATCAGCAGCCTTTCTCAGGGGGGTGCCAACCAAGGATATTCTGGAAGCTGCAACTTGGAGTTCATTGCACACCTTCACCCAAACACTATCACTTACCACTATATTCTAAGACAAGAGCTGGTTTTGCCACTGCAGTTTTGCAGGGCCTACTAGCTTCTTCTAACTCTGTTTAACTCCACCACCCATCCTTAGCTTTGGGATTCAACCCAAGTGTGATGACTGCAGCAGGGTAACACGATGAACATAGTACAGTTTTGTACCTACCATAAATGTAGATGTTCGAGTGTTCACCCTGCTGCAGTCCAGGTTACCCTCCCTCCATCCCCTCTGAACTAGCTGGACTTATCTATACCACTCTACCCTATACAACCTCTGTGGTGTATTTGCTTGTGCCTGAAGGTATTGTTTTATTTTTATATGTATTTTTTTTTTATATAGCAATATATATATTTTGCCTACCTATTGGGGGGCACCTGACATCTGGGGCAAGAAAAACTGAAGAAAATGGCGTTGGATGCCTCTTATATACCCCTGGCGCACTGACGTCGGGGAAGAAGCGACAGCAACCGACGCCGGACCAAGACTTTGGAACTCAGGCCAACTGCGGGACCGCCTGACGGCAGGATAAGCCAAGTGTGATGACTGCAGCAGGGTGAACACTCGAACATCTACATTTATGGTAGGTACAAAACTGTACTTTTCCTTGCCCAAACTGTCCAGCACCTTTTGGGGCCAGTCACTCACTCCAAAACTGTAAGTTAGGACAGGAATAGCAGATTGGTTTATAGCTTGAACTTTGTTTCTAGATGTCAGTGCTGTTTTCAGTATTAATTTAAGTTTTCTAAAATATTCCTTACCAGGTTTTATTCACATTTGTTCATGTTTTATTGTTCATAGGTGTGTACTAGGCTAATGGCCCTAGAGCCTTTACAAGCCTAGCCCATAGAAGTGCCCTGGCATCTTGCCGCCTGACGTTCATTCCCAGTGCCTCTATTGAGTAGCACCACTGGAGTGATTCCTGGAGTGAATTTTCTATTTCCCATCCACTTATCAAGATTTCTGTTGAAGAAGGCCAGTGAGGTGCTCTGCTTGACATGTATGGGAAGTCTGTTCCAGAGCATAGGCAGTCTCTGTGATATGAACCTGTCCCTCCAGCATGCTCTGTTGATGTGGTAATGAGGGTGAGGTCTCTGGAGCGTGTGGTACGGAGGGGATTGGGATTTCTTTATGTGTAGCATTTCTAACAGAGCTGGGTCAGACATGGCTTTGTGTAAACCAAGCAGAGATTCCGTCTTAGTAGACAATAAGTTGGAGTTTTTTTGAGTCTGTCCATGTAGGACATGTGTTTTAGGCCCACGATCCTCTTTGTGAGGTACTTTTGTGGCCTCTCCAGCTGTTGCAGGTGTCTAGTGAGGTACATGCCAAATGGGGCATTATACTCTATGATTGGTCTAATGAGGGAAGAGTAGAGCAAGAGAGACGATAACCTCTTTCTTCCAGGATACAAAACCCTTGGTAATGAGATGTGCCACATAGAAGGACTTTCTGACCACAGTGGCAATGTGGTGGTCTTAGGAGATGTTACTGTCAGCCTGTTTCCCCAGATCTTTTATAACGCCTTCAGTGTTCAGTGGACTACCATCAATGTGGTAATTTGTGAGAACTTGAGTTTTTTTCAAAGGGAATGATGACGCATTTTTTGGCATTGAGCTTAAGGCCTTGGCTTTGATACCAGTCGTTTGTCTCATTGAGGCCTTTCTGTATAATGCCTGGATCACTTGGGAGTTAATGGCTCCCAGCTTGCAATAGTCAGTGAACTTGGTCAGCCAGAGTCCTCCTGTGTTGGCCTGGACTTCTGAGAAGTAGATGCCAAACAGGAGAGGACCCAGGACCAATCCTTGTGGGACTCCACTCGTGACTGGTCGGCAGTCTGACTTGGAGTCTGCTACTTTCACACTGGGATCTGTGAGCCAATTTGCAATCCATCTAGTGATATAGGGATTGATGCCTAGTTTGGTGAGTCTATCTATAATTCCTGAGTGGGGAATGGTATCAAAGGCCTTGGCCAGATCGAGGTAGTCTGCAGAAACTACTTTGCCTTCATCCACAGCACTCATGACTGACTCAAAGAAGTCCAACAGGTTGAGCAGGCATGATCTGCCCTTCATGAAACCAAACTGCGTTGGGTCCAGAGTTTGGAGATTTCCTATATCCTTGTTAATTAGGTCCATGATGATGCGCTCCATAGCCTTACATATCAGACTTGTCAGCCTGATGGGGTGATAGTTCCCAGGGTCTGTAGTCCCTCCCCCTTTATGGAGAGGGATGACTGTAGCAGTGTGCCATTCGGAAGGGACAAAGTCTAAGGTGAGGCTGTGATTGAACAGGGCACAAAGGTGTGGTGCCAGTTCATTTTGTAGTTCATGTAGAACACAGCCAGGGGTATTGTCGGGTCCCATGGAAGCTGTATTGTTGGCCTTGGACAATGCAGCTTTAACCTGTGGAACAGTAATACTGGGAGTCTGGCATTCTTCTGGTATTGTGAATGGTCCCTTGGGGGGGGGGGGTAAAGTTGGCACTGAATCTGTTGGCCAGTATGTTGTCAATATCTGTTGGCTCTGTATAGGAGGTACCATTGTGCAGTAACTCAGAGCAAATCTGGGTATCGCCATGGAGATTCTTGACATAGCTGTAGAAGGCCTTGTGGTTGTCTTTAGTATCTGCTGCAATTTTGCCTTCGTAGCTTTAGAGGTTTTTATGCAGGATCTCATCTTTTTATTGAGGCTAATAAGGGAGTTTTTCCATTTTTGGGACTTCCCATTTCTCAGCAACAGTTTCTTCCTTCTGTTGTAGAGTCTGTTAATGGAAGGTTCCACCAGATTGGCTTCCTTTTTTTGGGGGAGAGCATCTTGGTTCTGTTGGGTATGACTAGTTCCATGCATTTATGTATGTGTTCGTACAGTGCATTGGTGTATGATTCGGCAGTCATGCAACTATTCCCCATTTGCATGGGTGCCATGAATTTAGCCACCTCTGTTTTTAGGAGCCCAAAGTTAGCTTTGGAGAAGTTTTTCATGGTGGTTACTTTTGCGGGGGCTGTGGGTGGGATGTGGATTTCCATGGTGATTAGTTTGTGGTTTGATCTAACCAGAGAGGAATCGACTATTGGTGTAGTGCAATGATCCCCATGTTGGTAATAACGAGCTCAAGAATGTTGCGCCCTCCAGTGGGGGTAAGAATGAGCTGGTCCAGGGCATTGGAATTGATGAATTCCTGAAGCATTGGGCCAGCGTATTGGTGCATGAATAGTTTTCCCCGTTAATGGAGGGATAGTTAGTCACCCAATATGAGGGTGTTGGGTTGGACCCTAATATTTTCCAGGGTGCTTTGGAACGTGGAGTGAGAGTCCTGGGACATGGTTGGGGATCTATAGCAGGCTATGACCTGAATCGCTGTCTTCCCCAATGTTAGTTGTTACTGAATTATCTCCAATGCATTATGCCGTGCTACTAGTCTGGAGGTGTGCTTATCCTTAATGAATATGGAGACACCACTGCCTTTGGAGCTACGGTCCAATTTCTGGGGCCGAAAGGTGTGAAATGAGTTATAACCTGGTAGTGCAGGGGTGCTTTCTGTTGCTTTAAACCAGGTCTCCATTATAGCACAAATGTTGATTTCCATTTTAAGAAGGGCTTTGAGCAAGTGCATCTTGAGCTTTAGACTTCTAGCATTGAGCAACATGACTCTTAGATTACATTGCAGTGGTAATTTGGTCTTTGGAACACTGCCTAAAAAAGGCACTATTTTTTGTATTGTAAAGTTTTCCATGTCCGGATGCCTTTGTCTATATTTCTCCAAGTCTTTGGTACTGCTCTTTTGTATTGTATTGTCTGTGATATAAAAGGCTCCTTCATCAAGAGAAAGTAAATTTATAGCTAGAAATCTTCCAGAATATTTCTAATCAAATTGTCATGATTTCCTTTGCCAGACTACATAAGGGAGACTCACTGGTACCTCTAGAACATGAGGGCCCAACATTCTAATCCACTGTCGTTTGATTGCATTGTTGGGCTTTATAATGTCTGGACTGCATTGGTGGAGAGATCAGATGGCTCAGAATCCAGGTCTGTGTTTTTTCCACACCATAACGCAGTCTATATTTACAGATCCTTCAGATTTTGCTTAGGAAGCAGTGTCAAAGTGAGTAGAAATACAAGGACTGTAAGACAGTTCAGACAGACCAAAACATGTAAATGTCATAGAAATGTTGGCTGTGATTCATGCCATAAAGTCTCTTCATAGTCATTGGGACCCAGGTCTTCTACAGATTATTATAGACAACACCACAGTGATGTGGTACATAAACAGGGGGGTTCCAGTTTGAATCATCTGGCAGTGATAGCTTGAGACTTGGCTCTTCAACATTGTTAACTCTCCAGGCATCTTGCATACCATCAGAGCAAAATACAGTGGCAGATAAGCTGAGCAGGTCCTGGACTAGACCCCCACAAGTAGAAGCTCAACAAAGATCTCTTCCAGGAGCAGATTCAGATGTGGTGAACACCTCAGGTAGATATGTTCACCTTCTTTCAAAACAGACAGCTTAGCAAATTGTAATCCAGGACTCCTTTCAGGCAGGCCTGGAGAACAGATGCTGTATCATTCCCATGGTCAGGGATGTTTCTATAAATATTTCCACTCTTTCCAATGATTTCCACGATAATTCTGAAGAGTCAGAAAGATCGTTCAAAAATCATTGTGGTTGACACCCTTCTGTTCCAGGCAGAATTGGTTCTCCCTTCTTATGGAATTGGCCAGGGCAGTTACCACAAACTTCCTCACAGACTGGATCTTGTCACACAAGACTGGGAGCTTGATGCATCCCAATCTAAAACAACATCAACTGAATACCTAGATGATTCAGTTTTGATACTCATGAAAAAAGTGTGTGCAGCTGGTACTGAAAGAGGCAAGAAAGCCTGATACTCGAAAATCCTATATTGGCAGATGGAAAAAATTTTCAAGTTGGTGCTTAATCAAATCAGGTGTCAATCATAGGTTTTGCACAAATATTTACTATTCTTTGGCCTCTCATTTGTTCCTCTCTGTTAATAGTGAAATGGTTTCAGAAAGGGGTTCTACACCTGAGATTGCCTTATAAACAGGTTCCTCTTCCTTGGGATCTCTGTCTTGTGCTGGAGAAATTGACTTGTCACCCTTTGAACCTCCCTGTCTGATTTGAGGTTCATCACTTGGAAAACTGCTCATCTCATTGCATTGACATCTGCAAGAGGAATATCTGAGTTGCAGGCCATTGTGGTGGGGAGAACCTTGTCTGGTATTCCATAGTGATATGGTCACTGTATGCACAAACTCATCCTTTATGTCTAGGATTGTTTAAGTTCACGTTGATTCAGGCCATTAGACTCTCTTTTTTTTCTATCCAGTTCCTAAAAATGAAGGAGAAAAGTTTTTCATGTGGATGTGCATGGGCAACTTGGGTAATGTCTTGATAGAATGTAGTCCTTCAGGAAGGCTAACCAGCTATTTATTTCCTCTTCTCTGACTAAAAAAGTCAACTTGTGTTTAAGCAGGCTATTTCTAGGTGGTTGTCCTCTGATAATTGTATTTTTTACATACATCATGACAAAGCTATTCCAGGCAGAGTTAAGGCACATTCCACTAGAGCCTTAGTTTATTATGAAAGCATACTGTAAAGGAGTGAGCTGTAGAACATGTCTCTCAAACTCTTGGATCAAGAAGTCTGAACAAAGCCAAAACACGTGTTTTGGGGGGGGGGGACAGATGTTAAATATTGCTCTTATAAACTCGGAATGTAGATAGAATAACATGTTTTGTATTAGCATGTATTTTCTGAAGGATATGAATCCTGAAATCTAAATGTATGTCATTTAGTGACTTCAGTCCTCAATGATTTGTCAAAAAATTAAAATTTTATAACCAGACCAAAATTATGCTGTTGATGTAGGACAGTTGTTGCTTTCAAAAAGATTAAACTTAATTATTTGAAGATGTATATAGTTTTGTGTGTTTGTTTTATGTTATGGGGATGTGTTAGTTTTTTGTTTGAGGTTTTCATTAAAACAGAGTCTTATAAAATGTGACATAGGGTTAAGAAACAGCTGTATAAAAGAGCAGCTTGACAAACATTTGGGTACATGTAACAGAAAAGCTATAAGTAGACTTTTAAAAGCTGTCGTAATAAGTGGAAGTAATAACTTCATATCATAATGGCTACACTAAACCTACCGTTTTGGAACGTGAATGGCCTCCCAGGTACAGACAAAAAGGAAAGTGTATTAAATTGTATTAAGAAATACAGAGTAGAAATAGCAGTTCTACGGGAGACATAATTGGAAAGAAATGAGCATGTGAATTTGATAAAGGATTTCAGGAGGGATATTCAGCAGAGTATCAGGGATAAAGAAAGAGGGAGGTACTTGTACTAATTGATAGAGGAGCTCCAATAGTGATAGAAGAGAGGAAAAAAGATAAGGGTAGATTTGTGGTACTAAGGAGCTGCTGGCCAGGGGAGAGAATTACAATGGCATGTATTTATATTCCACCTAAAATTGTTGTTAATGGAGCTTAAGAAAATTTTAGGAGAAATTGGCTTTCAGCAGGAACATTCTTTATAGTTGGAGAATGGCATTTGATTTGCAAAAGTGAAGCTGTGTCTTGGAGACCTAGGATGGAAAATATGTCAAAGGAGGGTAGATTTATGAAGAAAGTTATGATCATATTTGGTTTGGAAGATTCCATTTCAATAGTAGGAACTCTGAAGAATGTTTACATATTATGCCCCAAGATGCAATAATTGGGCCAGATTAGACATAAATTATATTTCACAGGAATGTGTTTTTAATTGAAGGTTTTGACACCCATCCAGTAGCTGTTTCATATCATGTGCCAATAACGAGCAAGATAAAAATGCTGGGTACTGAAGCAAAAATGAGACTCTGGCGCTTCTCTATCCACCTGTTAGAGAGAGAAATTTAAGGACTTTGTAGTGGAAATTATTAAGTGGAGTTTAAGAACAGGGTAGAAATGAAAGAAAAAGATATGGTTAAGAAGTAACGGGAAATATTTTGAGAGGCTGACAACGATTAAAGTATTGCAGAATAAGGGGAATCGCACAGAACAAGGAAAGGAGCAACTGTGAAATGTTAGAGAAAATAAGGGAGCATCTGAGTAATATGTATGACTTCAGAAAGATTGCTGTTAAACAACTGTTTTTTGATAACTCCAGAGCACAAAAGCTTTTAGCAGAATGTCTTAGGCAGCAGAAAGTAGAAAGGGTTGCTATCAGACTTGGGGAGCCTATATAAAAAACAGGGATCCTGTAGAGATATTTCGGAAATCTTTATGAAAATTTGTTTAAAGCAAAGCAATGTGGAAATCAAGAAAGAACACACACAGATATTTACGGAAGACCGAGTATACCAAGGTTAGAGGTCAATGAGGATCAACAGTTATGATAGGAGGAGATGAGATAAAAACTCTAACAAGCAATCGATCTGCGGGAAAGTCACGAGGAGTAGGTGGTATTCCTGTAGAAGTTTGGTATCCAGGAGGGGAAAATGATAAAGATCTGTAAGGTTTGTTTAACAGTGTTTTAAAAGGAGGGGGAAGCAGCAGCATCCTTAAAGAAAGCTATAGTGGCTGTTACCACCTAAAGATAATAAAGATCATCAGACCCAGCTTCGTATAGGCCCCATTTCAAATGTAAGCCATGATTTGAGTCTATAATAGTTAGGAGTGGCACAAGTGTTGCCAGAATTGAGAGATGTGGTCAGTGTGGTTTTGTGGAGAGGAGGCAAACATTTGACAACATTAGTAGGACAATGATCCAAAAGAAAGTATAGTGTAAGAAAATACCACTGATGTTGGTTCGTCTTGATGCAGAGCAAGCAATTGATAGAGTAGGCTGGGATTTTATGAATGGGCAATGGAAGCATTTGCATTCCTTGATAAAATAGTAAGGTTAATTAGGAGAATATGTGAGGGATCAGAGGCAAAAATTGAAGTGGAGAGATTTCCTTTCTGAAACGTTATGTTTGAACAGAGGAACCAGGCAGGAATGTTCTATTTCCTCTTTGTGTTTCCATTATATTTAGAGCCATTGGCAAAGAAATTAAGGAACTCAGACATTCAACAATGTAATTGGTATGATAATCAACAAAAGTTGGCATTATTTGCTTACAATATTATTTTATAGCTGATGAAACCGGAAAAGGATATATTGGTGTTGTGGAACATCTTGAGACAGTTTCATGTCTTTTCGAGATATAAAGTTTAATGAAGATAAAACAAAGGCTGTAGCTGTAAACTGCTTACACATGAATTGGTCCAGCAACACCCTTATTTATGGGACATGACGACATGAAGTATTTAGGAGCGTGGATTAAAATCTATTTTGTTGTGGTAGCTAAGGATATGTGGGATAAGACTAAAGATGATACAAAAGCTGAGAAACTGGAAGCTATTGTTTGTGAATATGGATAGCAAGATTCAAGCAGTGGAAATATTTTTAGTCCCTTTAGTTTTATATACAGACCAGGCATATTTTATCAACCAGTGGAGAAGTTGTGGGCTGTAATTAATAGAGCTGAAGGTTTTTATCAGTGAGGGGAAATGGGCAAGGGTGAAATGGGATAATTTGAATCTTCCAGTAGAACAAGGTGGATTAGGATTACCTGATTTGAGGGAATATTTTAGACCTACATAGTTAAGGCTCATACATACTACAAGCAGAAAGCTGTAGTTCAAAGTGGAAAGGGATTGTGATGAAGCATGGTAGAAATTCAAGAAATTCAATAGGATTTTGGATGCATATCCTTGGAAATTAACAGCTACACAGTGTATTATATCTGAAGTAGTTTACTTCATTTGTTCTTCAACCTGTGGGTCCTTGGATCCAACACAGCTGCATTTTCCAGCTACGGCTCCAAGCTCCATGCTCCTCCCCTTACCCACAATGCCCCTGTCTCCCTTCAGATCTCGTTTGCCCCCTGAGAGGAAGCAGCATGGTCCATACCTCCCAACTGTACCGAATTACTTGGTTTTTACCGAGTTTTTGGGTCCAAATTATGGGGTGCCAAGATTCCCGAGTGCCACCCCTTCATTTCCAATTTTTTCCAGCTCTTTTTTTAAATTTTTTTCTTTCGCACTTTTGAGCTGATGTCATCATGAGTGCGATGACGTCAACTACATCAGCCTGTTGGAATTGAGCTGAAGGGCTGAAGAGCACACATTTCCGGCTGTTTGGATCTGCAAGGAAATAACTGCTGATGAATTCTACACCGAGAAAGGAGTTTATTTCTGAGTGTCTGCTTGCGATCTGCAAGGAACTCTGCACTACATGGAGAACATTTCTGCAACTATGAACAAAGAGAGTGACTAATTTATTTGTGAACGGAAATTTCTGGTGCTGCACAGAGTTGCTTAAGCTGCACATAGTGAGTTATTTGTTAACAGTCCGGGGGTTGCTTTTGCTATCTATGTAAAGCACAGAGTGAGTTATTTGTTAACGGTCCAGAGGTTGCTTTTTATGTACAGAGTTGGAGGTTTAAAGCACAGAGTGAGTTATATAGTTATTTATTTGTTAACGGTCTGAAGCAGGTTGCTTTTGCTTTCTGTGTATGTGCCGCACAGAGTTATTTATTTAACGGTCCGGTCCTGCACGGAGTTGCTTAAGCTTGTTAACGGTCTAGAGGTTAAATTGGAGGTTTAAAGCACAGATTGAATTGGATGTTACATACTTTGCTTTTTGCTTAAGCTGCATTTGCTTATTTATTAACGGTCTAGTCCTGCACAGAGTTGCTAGAGCAAATTGGAGGTTGCTTTTGCTTATTTATTAACAGTTCGGTCCTGCATGGAATTGCGAATGAGGAGGTTACTTTGCTTTTTGCTTAAGCCGCATTTGCTTATTTATTAACTGTCCAGTCCTGCACAAAGTTGCTAGAGTGAATTGGAGGTTGCTTTTGCTTATTTAACAACGGTCCGGTCCTGCACGGAGTTGCAAGTGAGGAGGTTACTTTGCTTTTTGCTTAAGCCACACACAGTCCAGAGGTTGCTGTTGCTTTTTTGAAGGTTTAAAGCACAGAATGAACTGGAGCTAACTTTGCTTTAGCCGCATTTGCTTATTTATTAATGGTCCAGTCTTTCACGGAGTTGCCAGAGTGAGTTGGAGGTTGTTTTTACTTATTTATTAATGGTCCGGTCCTGCACGGAGTTGCGAATGAGGAGGTTACTTTGCTTTTTGCTTAAGCCACACACAGTCCAGAGGTTGCTTTTCCATATTTATTAAGTTGGAGGTTCAGAGTGAATTGGAGGTTACTTTGCTTTTTGCTTATGCCACATTTGCTTAATTATTAACTGTCTAATCCTGCACAGAGTTGCTAGAGTGAATTGGAGGCTGCTTTTGCTTATGGTCCGATCCTGCACCCGCACTTTCTATTACAAGTATGTGTGTGTGTCCGTCCAACTTGAATACACCTGGTGGCTAGAGGTACTCGGGCTCAAACCCTGTACCTTGGGTACAGGTAAAAAGAGCCTAAAGTCTCTAGCCACCACCACTTGTGAATTTATTCCTCATATTTTTGTTCTGTTCCTCATTAAATCTGTGGTTTTCCAAATCATTGAAGGATTGAATTCACTAAATAATGACAGGCATTTGAATTTAAGACTTCAGAAAATAAATGGCAACACAAAACCTTTTATTCTAGCGATTTTCTAAGTTTATAAGGTCAGTGTTTGAAATTTGTCCCCATTATTGGCTTTGTCCAGGTTTTTTGTGCTAAGAGGTTGAGAGCTATGGTGAGAAGTGAGAATTGAATTCACTATATGATAGCCATTTAAGTTTCAGTCTTCCTGTCTTTCAGGAAACTGCTTATTTGGCTTAGTGGTATGTTGCTCTGACTGTAGTACACAGGGTCCTGGTTCAAGACTTGGCAGTGAAATGCATGGTGGCAGTAAAACATTTTATTCAAGCAACTTTCCAAAATTATACAAGCAATGTTTAAAATGTGTCCCTGTTGTTTGGCCTTTTGTCCCCCCTCCCCCAAAAAAGAACTGAAATTAAAAATAAATGTGAGAAGCTGTGCAAGATGCCTATGGCTTACATTTTATATATATAATATATATATATATATATATATATATATATATATTAGTGTATGTGTAGAAGTAGACTTTTATAATGGAAATGTTCTGAATAGGGCAGTTTTGTCATTATTGGTTCATGCATTTTGTTTCATTGCCTACTGGAAATATGTTTAAACAGTAAATTTAAAATGCACTCTAACTTAAGTCTAACAAGTGTGCTTTATTATACAAGGAATATTATTTAATAAAGTCAGGAAGGTGCATCAAAGAACGCATGTATGTTTCTTGTTTTTTGTGCAAGGGGCCTATGATTTGAAAACAGCTCAAAGGTAATCTTTATCCACCACTGGCCAGATGCATTTTCTTTGGATATGGATGTGGTATGGGTTTCAATAAATTTGAGTTTCAAGGGCAGAGAAGTTTTAATGCCAAGTCTATTTTCATTGTGAGACAGTATTGTATTGCTTTGTTTAGCAGATATCTAGTGTTTGTGCATTGTGCTATAATATGCAAAAAATAAAGTCCAAGTAATTATTATAGAAGTAAAGCAGGATGCACACATTAGTGTTTATGGTAAATTGGGTGAAATAGCCAGGTAAATGGGACATTGGAATGGCTGCAGGGGGGCTCATGTGCTATATTTTGGTTCTGTTCCTCAGTTTGCTTTTGAAAGTTGGTATCCCACAATTCCACTGGAGTGGGTGGGGTTATGTAATTATGTATGCAAATTTTTTGTTAATCAGTGTACAGATTTGTACCTATTTTTCATGGGCCTTCTCCAGATTTTTGATGTTTCCAGGTATGGATGTATGGCGTGGTCTGAGCTCCATTCAGATAGTGGTGGTCTTTGCAAAGTAATTTTTTTTCACTTTTTTGTTTTTTCTACCTATATATTACACTTCTAACCGATCTATACCTTCCTGGGGTTCTTCGTAACTATTTTCTTGTAGGCTTTTCTATCTTTCCTCGTGGTGTGTGGGTTTCTGTGTTTCTTTTGGTCTGGCTGAGGCATGGCGGACACCCCAAAGCCAGGTTTCAAAAGGTGCACAGAGTATGGCCATAAGCTTTCCCTGGCAGATGGCCACACTCTGTGCGTGGTTTGTTTGGGGGTGGCTCACCTCCAGTCCCCCTGTCCTATTTACACTGGGTTTAACCCCAGAACACTTAAGGGCAGGCAAGACAAACTGTTTAAGGGCCTTTTGCCCTCCTCGGCTGGGACTGAGGTCCCACCTCCCCCCCCCCCCAAGAAAGCAGCGGCTGCTGCTTTGTCTTCCCCTTCTTCAGCCTCTAGGACTCACCTCCAACCAAGAGGCCCGGAGAAGGGGATAAAGTCAAGAAGGACCGGCCTTGCAAGCAAGCGCCCCTGACCGCTCATCAGAGGCCGGCCCCGCACTGAAGGTTAAGCCTGTTTCCAGGCCTGTTGCACCTCGGCTCAGGTCCCCGAGGTTTTCCCCTGAGCCCAAGGTTCAAGATAGCCAGTCGTCCCCTAGGTCCTCTCCCCACTGGCTTTCCCGACCCACTTCGGTGGTGTCCGCACTCCTCTACCCAGAGCCTATCTGAAGCGTAGATGGACAAGATGATGCGGAGGTTTATCCGCACTCAAATCCAGATGGGGGTCTTGCCAGGGCCTTCTCCCACCAGAACGGGTGCCTTTCAGCCAGTATTTAGACCTATCATTCCTTCTCCAATCTGACCTGCAGTTTCAGAGTTGTTGGATCCGAGGACAGTCGAAGTTCCTTGAGTGTGTCAGATCCATCAACATCAGATCCGAGCTCTTGGAGACGTAGTCTCAGGGTCAGATCCGAGGGAGTGCTCTCTGCTCCGAGCTTGTCTGAGAGAAGCATTCCCCTTGGCGTCTTGGCTCCAACTCCCTGGTCAGATCAGGGGGGAGCAGCTTCTGCTAGTTCAGCCCAAGAGGTCCATTCCCCCTCTGTTTTCGATGTGGTGGAGAGGGTACTCGCAGGGTCGAAGCCTCTGACTATTTCATCTTCGAAGTCCATCCAGACCTCCCCTGGCTTGAGTGCAGGTCCGACTATCTTGCCTTCTCAGACGGCCCATAGCTGTAGTGCCACAGGACATTCCGGCCTTGGAACAACCCACTTGCGAGATCTCCCCTGATAGTCCCCCTGAGGTGCCCCCCCGCAAGTGTACATGTAAAAGGAGGCACTTGGACTCTCCCCTAGAGTCCCTCACCGAAGACACGAACCTGGATGAAGGGGAAGATTCCCCAAGATCACCGCCCGGGGATGTCTCCTTTGGAGACATCTTGGAGATCCTTTGCCAAAGAGGGGGGTGGTCCTCCCCAAAACCAATCTCTGACGAGTCCATGTGCATGGAGGCATTTGGCTTGGACCCGTTTACCTCTTGGGTGTCCCCTCCTGCTGATCCATTTGTGGATTTGATAACATCTAGGGTGGAAGAAGCTGGACACCATACAGCCAATACCCAAGCACCCGGACAAGGTTTTAAGCCCTCCCATGGACAGATTACACTGGCACAATGGGTCCTCTGTAGATGCTATGCTGGTGGCGGCGGCCACCAAGAAGGAACTCACCCAGGAGAGTTCCATGGTCCATCCACCTGACCAAGAGTCAAGAAAGTAGGATCATTTTGGCAAGCGAGTTTATGCTTCAGCGACCTTCTGTGTGAGGGCGCTGAACTACATGGTACACGTTATTTGACTCCAGAGAGATCTGGTCAAGGAAGTCACGGAGTCGACCCCAGGGTCCATGTCTGCAGAGGACAGGAAGACCTTAGATGCACGAATGGCCACCCTGAATTCTGTAGCCAGCATGTCTATGCGTTTGCTCTCCCATGCCATAGAGGGAGCCACACGGGCGGTGGGGTCAGGCATTGCCATCCGGCACCACGTCTGGCTCCGTTTATGTCAGTTCTCAGAGCCCTTCAAGGTATTTTTTACCAACGCCCCTTATGATGGTTCTTCCCTTTTTGGGAAGAAGGTCAGAGAGACTTTGGTCCAGAGTGAGAAGGATGTTAGGTCAGGCATTGCCATCCGGCACCACGTCTGGCTCTGCTTATGTCAGTTCTCAGAGCCCTTCAAGGTATTTTTTACCAACGCCTCTTATGATGGTTCTTCCCTTTTTGGGAAGAAGGTCAGAGAGACTTTGGTCCAGAGCGAGAAGGATGTTAAGTCACTGTCTGCCATCGGGGTCCACTTATCACTGCCTCAAAGGTCCTTTTCCAGGATCCAGTGAGGCCAGAAGATGTGGTTCTGCAGGTCTCAGGCGTTTTCCCGGGATGCTCAGGGCTCACCTTCCCCCAGAGGCAGAGGAGGATATGATTGACGCTGCCCTAGAGGCAGAAGGTGTCCTAGGAATTTTGGGTCCTGAGAACCTTTCTTAGGTAAACCCGGGCAGCAACCCTGAGGGGTTACCTGGCTGTCCATTTCTGGAGGCAGTCGGGGGTCACCTGTCGCTTTACCCACTAGCATGGGAGTCCATCACTACAGATCAGTGGGTGCTGTGAGTCATATTCAGAGGATATTTTGTTCCCTTCAAGGATCTTCCCCCATTCAACAAAGCCATCCTGGACATCCCACCCATGCAGCGGTAGGAAGCAGCAGTGCAGGTAGACTCACTGCTAAGAAAACGAGTCATCCAACCTGTCCCCCCAGACCAGTCGGTCCAGGGTTTATTCCAGGTTCTTTTTAGTGCCAAAAAAGATGGGGGACCTCAGACCAATTTTGGATCTGTCCAGATTGAACCCGTAAGTAACCAAGACAAAATTCCAGATGGTCACGATTCAATCTATCCTGCTTTATCGGCAGGACAGAGACTGGATGTGCTCGATTGACCTTCAGGACATGTACTATCACATCAAGATGGACAGGTGCTCCCGGAGGTTCCTTCGCTTCTGGGAGCCAATCATTACCAATTTCACACCCTCCCCTTTGGTCTCACCAAAGCCTCCTGGGTCTTTACCAAGGTAATGGCAGTAGTAGCGGCTCACCTGAGGCTTCAGGGCATTCAGGTATTTCCATACCTGGATGATTGGCTCTTTTCCGCTCCCTCAGAGCATCTACTATGTCAGGCCAGGAGCTCCTTCCTTCAGCTAGCCAACAAATTGGGCATTACAATCAGTATGAACAAGTCTGCTCTTCACCCGGCTCAGATTCTAGATTTCACTGGGGCACGGCTGGACACAATACAATCGAAGGTGTTCCTCACCTCAGACAGGATACGCAGCTTGAGGTTACACGTTTTGCACATTCTTCAGACCCATTTATCAACAGCCGATACAGCGTTAAGAACCTAGCTGGTGGTTCATTGGTCACTGTTAGACCTCCCTTTCTCTTTTCCACTGAGAATTCCAAAAACTTGCAGGGACTCCCTTTGGTGGAATCAGTCCCCGGATCTCTTCAAGGGACGTCCTTTTCAACCTCCTTTACCCCAAATCATGGTGACAATGGACGCCTCCCTACTTGGGTGGGGGGCACTGCTCAGGAAGGACAGTCCAAGGCACATGGTCCCCTTCCGAGACCTATCTGCACATCAGTGTTCTAGAGATGAGAGCGGTTCTTCTTGTGTTGCAGACCCTCCATGCTCATCTTCCTCTGGGAACGATTGCAATTCAGATGACAATATGTCAGTGGTCTGGTATATTAACAAACAAAGGGGGAACCAGATCTTATCCCTTATGTCAAGAGGCCATGAGAGTGTGGGAATGGGCGATCTCCACCGGCCGTTTTCTGGTGGCAATGCACATCCCGGGATGGTCCAACATTTTAGCGGACAGGCTCAGCAGATCTATCCTGATGCCTTATGAGTGGTCTCTGAAGCCTTCAGTAGCAGAACAGATCTTCCTAGGGTGGGGTCGTCCTTGCTGCAACCTCTTCGCATCTCCTTTCAACGCGAAATGCAGTGAGTTTTTCACTCTGAACCCCTCGCCGGGGGAAGCCCCCAGAGATGCTCTGATTCATACTTGGCCTCCTGGGCTTCTTTATGCATATCCTCCTCTTCCCCTCATGTCAAAGTTTCTACAGAAAGCCCGAAGGCTGGGGAGCACTGTGATCCTCATTGCCCCATTCTGGCCTCGTCAGGTTTGGTTTCCGTTACTCGGGTCTCATCTAGTTGTTCAGCCATGGACCTTGGATCTGGTCCCAGATCTGCCTTCACATCCCTCGGGGATTCCTCATCCAGATCTGGACAGTCTGAAGCTCACTGCTTGCCTGCTCCAGTTCCCATGATTCTTAGGACACCTGGTCTGTCATCTCCTGTCAAGTCCATTCTGGTGGAGGCTCATAAATCGTCCACCAGAAAAGTTTATTGCAGTAAATGGAAACATTTTTCTATATGGGCCATTCAGAGGTCTTAGGACCCTTTCACTGCACCGCTTTTGGCGGTTTTAGATTTTCTAGCTAGCATTTTTCATCAGGGCGCTAGTTCCTCAACGGTGAAAGTCCAACTAGCCACCATTTCTAATTTTCATGTTTGGGTAAGCATGTCTTCGTTGGCTTCCTCTAACTTTTCTCAAAGGTGTTTTTCTTCTCAGACCCCCGGTTAAGAACCCGATTCCTCTGTGGGACCTCACTTTGTTGTTGCAGGCATTGGTTTCTCCCCCCTTTGAGCCTGCGGCATCTGTGGATCTACAATTTTTGACCTGGAAAACTGCCTTCTTGGTTGCCATTACATCTGCTAGAAGGGTGTCGGAGCTTTAAGCTCTTTCTATCAAAGTCCCTTGCATGATCTTTCACAAGGATAGAGTGTTGCTACGCACTAACCCGTCCTTCCTTCCCAAGCTAGCTTCAGAGGCCAATATTAATTAGATTATTAATTTACCAGTATTTTTTCTGAACTACCAGAACAAAGGGGAATACAAATTACATTTACTGGACGTACATAGGCAGTTGAGGTTTTATCTGCACAGGACTAAACCTTTCCGCAAGTCTGATCAGCTTTTTGTGTCCTATGCCAAGCCCTTCTTAGGTAAACCTGTTTCAAAAGTGACTGTTGCTCGCTCGATTTCACAATGCATTGGCCGGGCTTACTCATATAGAGGTTTGTCTTTTCCAGGAAAAGTGAAGGCTCATTTGACCCGATATATAGCTACGTCAGTGGCCTTTTGATCTAGGGTCTCTTTGGATGATATTTGTTCACCTGCTACTTGGGCCTCATCTCACACCTTTATTTCTCGTTATAAACTGGATTTTGTCTCTAGGAGTAGAGCATCCTTTGGCTCTGCGGTGCTTCGGAATATCCTTCTATGAGGGCCTCCCAAGAGTTAGGTAGCTGGGGACTCTTTCCCACAGGTTGAAGAACAAATGAAGTAAACTACTTCAGATAAAGAAGTTATGTACTCACCATAACGTTCCATCTGAGTAGTTCTGCTTCATTTGTCTTCAGCCGTTTCCCCTCCTCCTTCCCCCTAACCTTATCCTTTGGGATATGACATATCCTTTGTACCAGACAGTTTTTGGGATCTTTGGTTCTGTCAGGGCTAAAGTTCTTTTATAATGTTTGTGTTGGAGGATAAGGTGTCATTGGGTCGGGTATCTGATACCTGTTAGGCAGCAAACTCTATCTGAAGGGATTCAGGGGCATTGTGCGTAAGTGGAGGAGCATGGAGCTCTGAGCCGTAGCTGGAAAATGCGGCCATGTTGTATCCGATGTGGATCCGGAGACCCACAGATTGAACGCAAATGAAGTAGAACTACTCTGATGGAACATTATGGCGAGTACATAACTTCTTTTTTTATAAAGTTGCAGAAAGTATTCTAAGAAATAAGCCAATACGAGAATGGAGAAAGGAGATTTTTTTTTCAATGGGGTGGCTGCAGTTAGGGCTACAGAAATTAGGGGGCTTGAATTTACTGGAGAAAACTGGCAAAGGAACCAAGGTATTGAGAGCATATATCTAAAGGTGGTATAAAGTAATGTAAGGTAGTAAAATGGGAAGAAACCAAGAGGACATTTAGACAGCAGGCTAGAAACCGCCTTCCATGTCACGGATTGATGTCTGAGTATAGGCAAAGAGAAAGGGATAGAGGAATCCCAAGTGAAAGACCACCTATGGTAGAGTTTTTATTTGAATCTAGAACTGAAGCTGCTGTTAAAAAGGAGTAAGTTGTAGGGCATTTAAAATACTGCATGGTAACTATAGGAATCTATCAGAGGAAATTAGTAAATGTTGCGAAGAGAGATTGGATAAGCAATTCACAAGGAAACAATGGAAGGACATATGCATGGTCCCAAATATGCAGCAAAGTCTAGAAGATTTTATATTTTTTCTTGGAAGTGTTTACATAGGTATTGTATACCCAAAGCAGACTCCAAAGATTTTTTCTTCAGGTAGATGGCAAATGTTGGAGGTGTGATGAGGAAGAAAGAGGTTACTGGGAAGATATGTTTTGTCATGCATTGACAAACTTTAAAAATTCCCTACAGAGTACTATGTAAGAAATATTGGCTGAGCAAATAGGTTTAACTAAGGAAATTATTTTTGAGCTGGAATTCAGGATTTGAATTGCCTAGACATAATAAGGCCTTTTTAAATGTAATTCTGGTGGCTTCCAAAAAAAAGGGCAGTTACTAGAAAATGGAAATCTAAGTCTAAACCAACTGTATTTAAAGTATTGAATATTGTAACAGAGAGAAAAAAATTGAAGTGTAGGAGCAAATTACTTAAAAAAAAAAAAAAAAAAAAAAAAATAGAAATTGTGGAAACGATACATGCAGAATAATGTTTTCGAGGAGGGGAGTGAGTTTTAAGGGAAGGCAGGAATTGATCAATTTATGTATTGTTGAATTTATGATGATGTTTACCTATTATATTCTCGAAAGCCGACAATGTTGAATCTGACATTGTCGACACGACAATAGCGAAAGTGCAGAACGCCGAATGGGTAAACGGAAATCTCTGTAAGGGGAGATTTACATTTACTTCAATGTAGTGTGGTCTCAGAGTTGGTATATTTAAGTCGTGGGGGGCTTGCCCCCCTGCCTACACCCTTTAGATTTTCTTCTTCTTTTTTTTAATTTATTTTTTATGAACATTCGAAATTTTAGTGGTTCGATCATTAAAGGTCGACCTTTACTGATTCGAACCATTAAACTTTCAATGTTCTAATATAGACTCAGTGTATATATTTGCAATTGGGAATATGCTTTTTATACAAATGTATGTTTGTCTATGTCATAAGTGATGATTCAGTAAAGGTACTAAAAATAATAAAAACAAAAGGTATGCAACAAAAACCTGGACATTCTACAAATTAGAGACAGCAGCTTGGTCCTGTGTTCATGCATTTACAAAGTACTATAAATTGGTTTTGTTTTCCACATCCAAAGAAGGATTTGCTCGGACTATTCTCTGGGACACCTGGACCCTTATCCGTTCTCATCCTAGGTTTGATGAGCTGTGGTAGTCTACCCATGGGCTACTGCAGCAGTGTGAATGATGTACATAGTACAGTTGTGTAAGTGGCGCTTACCCATAACAGTAGATGTTGAATTTTTCACTGCTACAGTAACTGTACCCATCACCATCTTCCTTTGTTGTATATAGTTTTAGTTCTGGATATGACGTTGAATTTGTTGTTTATATATTTGTTTAGTTCAAGATGAATTACTCTTTTCTTTTTTTTTTTTTTTTTTGGTTAGGGATAAAAAAAGTCCTATAGATTTGTAGTCACTCAGGATGCTTATATAGTTCCCTCCAAAATATCTTATTCTGTAAGCAGCCAGAGTGCCATTGTGGGAAGGGATGACAATTTTTGGAACCTGCTGGTTGCTGTTTCCATTGTGGTATACATCCATAGACTACTGCAGCAGTGAAGAATTTGGTCATCTACTGTTATGGGTAAGTGCAGCTTACTCAACTGTACTTTTCTTTTCAGTAGTACTGGCAAATCCTAAAGTTTTCACAGTATGCTTTTACTTGGTTATATAATTAAATTTGTTTACGTGTGTGGTCTATCACTGTCACTAGGTGTGGTTTCGTGGTTTGGCCCGTGTTACAGTATTCTTTTGATGTTTGACATCTGTCTAGTCTTGGCCATGAACCATATTTTACTGTAAATGTGTATATTCCACCTCACTTTCATTATATTAATAAGCCCAACTACATGCATATATTTCTCTTAAGAATCTGCCCTCCAGCAGTAGTTACGGTATCTCAGCCTTCCTTGTTTCCTGTAGTGCTCTTGTCTATAGCTGCCACCATACATCCTTGATGAAGGGCTGTAACATCTACTGTAATACTTTTTCTATGTTATCATGACTGCTTTTGGTGAAATATGTAGAAGAATATATTTTTTGTTGCTTTCCACATCTGAATACCTAGCAACTGTATTTTGCCTGCCTTTCTGTTACATTGAAGCTGTTTTTACTGCATTTAACTTAATATTGCACTTGGAATCCTTGTTTGTTACTATTTGACTGTATTTGTAACAAATTCTTCTGTGTAAGCTGTAGTAGCTGATTCATAGCATTTATAAGTGTTTGCTGTACCTGTTTCTGCCTGTTTTGTGAAAAAAAAAGAAAAAATATCTCTTGTTTTTCCTGCTTTACTAGTTTAGTCCAGTTTCAGAGTTGCTGATTCCTGGGCTTTGGTTGTAGTTCTTGTGTACTGTTTCCTTGCCTTATTTGGGGGAAGGGAAGCTACCTTGCTTACCAGTGGGAGTGGGAAGCATTGAGCTGCCTTTTGTCCAGTTTTGTGAGGTTTCAGCCAGTAACTAGTAGTTTATTGGTCGTTTTGGGCCAGTTTCTAGCTTTTTCCAGCCCCCTGGTATAAAACTTTCAGCTTGTACCTACTCAGCACAGACTCCACGTGGGCCAGCAGAGAGATCCAGGCTGCAGAGAGCTGAATAAGCGACTTTTCTTGATACTAAGTATATTTTTTGTTGCTTTCCACATCTGAATACCTAGCAACTGTATTTCGCCTGCCTTTCTGTTACATTGAAGCTGTTTTTACTGCATTTAACTTAATATTGCACTTGGAATCCTTGTTTGTTACTATTTGACTGTATTTGTAGCAAATTCTTCTGTGTAAGCTGTAGTAGCTGATTCATAGCATTTATAAGTGTTTGCTGTACCTGTTTCTGCCTGTTTTGTGAAAAAAAGAAAAAAAGAAAAAAATATCTCTTGTTTTTCCTGCTTTACTAGTTTAGTCCAGTTTCAGAGTTGCTGATTCCTGGGCTTTGGTTGTAGTTCCTGTGTACTGTTTCCTTGCCTTATTTGGGGGAAGGGAAGCTACCTTGCTTACCAGTGGGAGTGGGAAGCATTGAGCT
Source organism: Protopterus annectens (assembly GCF_019279795.1). NCBI lineage: Eukaryota > Metazoa > Chordata > Ceratodontiformes > Protopteridae > Protopterus > Protopterus annectens. The sequence continues at coordinate 415,495,862 of NC_056729.1, forward strand.
GCCCTTTGTCCAGTTTTGTGAGTTTTCAGCCAGTAACTAGTAGTTTATTGGTCGTTTTGGGCCAGTTTCTAGCTTTTTCCAGCCCCCTGGTATAAAACCCGCTAAACGCGCGTTAGCGCGATTTAGAGCGGAGCTGCCACTGTTGCACACTAGGGCAGTGCCGGTTAAGCAGGTTTAAACTATTCGAGCTACCTAAAGTCCACTCTTCAAATTTTCCCTTAAAACTACCTTCCTCGAACTATACTACTGATCAAATCAGCGTATCCTATAACTAAAAAGATCAACTCTACTTGACTCCAAGTAGACTATTCTCTATCTATTAAACCTAGCACTTGCTCCTACAGTACTTATTACCTTGATACGGCACTCTTGTCATAGATAGTACCCCAAAAAGGCAACCCCCCATTTCTCGGTCACCCACGTCCCCCGGAATCTTTTTTTAAAGTTTTTCGTCTACCCTTCTAGCATGTCGAGGGATCAGTTGCTAGTGTCCTCTCCTGCTCAGCTGGTGAACCTGGGAATATTGAGGCAATGTTTCAATTGCCTCATGTACACAGACAACCCTTTCCTCCTCCCACAAAACACAAATACATGCGAGAGATGCAACTATACGGCCAAACTGGAGGCTGAGCTCTCTCAACATAGGACTGGCAAGACCAGTCAGGAGGAGAAGGTTACCACACACACTATAGACCCAGTCTCACATAGTACCATTACAACCTCAAATCATACACATAAACACACAAAGACATACTCGGAGGCTCTGATCAAAAATCTACCAAAACAGCAGAGGCCACCAAAGCAGACACCCAAACAACCACCACCTCAGAACACAACACCGCAACACATAGACCTCACAGTCAGAGTGTCAAACAGTCACAGCCCTTAAGGCCAAACACAATGCCAGACACACTAGTCATTGGTGACTCCATAGTCAGACACACTGATGTCCCGCTCACCAGACTGAGTAAGGAGAAGGTCACAGTAAGCTGCCTGTCGGGCAAGAATCCACCACATAATGCAAGCACTCAGGTCTCTCAACAGCAGGTACAAATATGACTCAGTCATTGTCCACGCTGGTGTAAACGACCTGAGACGTACCTCCTTGGACTACATGAAAAGAGACATTGAGGAGCTCTCTGATTATGTAGCCCAGGCAGGTATGACCCTGACCTTGAGCAGTATCCTACCTTCACCAAGAATGATGCCACAATACAGAGATAAGATGATCAGCTTTAACAATTGGCTTAAACACTGGTGTCATTCAAAGGGGATCCAGTATCTGTCTGCCTGGGATGACATGCTGGACAAGCCACGCTGCTTCAAGGGACGGCTTGCACCTGTCACCCTGGGATTCGGATATTGGCAAAGGCTCTTGCCACCCCATAGTGCCTTTTTAGGCAAGGCTCAAATTCTAAACCTACCACCCTAGAACACAAAAAGGAAAAAACTAAGGGTAATGCTGCTCAATGCCAGAAGTCTAAATCTCAAAATGCACGCACTCGAGGCCCTTCTCAGTATGGAGAACATCGATGTCTGTGCTGTGACAGAAACCTGGTTCAAGGCTCCTGAGAGCACCCCAGCGCTATCAGGTTTTACCTCATATCATGCGTTCCGCCCCAAAATCCGGACAATACCAAGAAAGGAGGGGGTATCCATATTCATCAAGGACACCCACACCTCAAGACTGGTGGCAACGCACGATGCATCGGAGACCATCCAGGTGCAATTAACCATAGGCAAGACTGCTCTGCAAATTGTAGCATGTTACAGGCCACCCTCACAAACTCAGGAAACTCACATGGCCTTCCTGAAAACACTAGAGGGATAAATGTATCACCAAACACCATCATACTAGGTGACTTCAATTACCCTAATATAGACTGGGAACACTACTCAAGCCCAAACACCCTAGCCCAAAAGTTCCTGGAATTCATAAACTCAAATGCCATGGAACAACTAGTCACCATCCCCACAAGAGGAGATAACATACTTGATCTCATCATCACGAACATGGGAGCACAATGTTCAACACCGGAAGTATACCCCTCACTGGTGAGATCAGATCACAAACTAATCTCGCTGGAGGTCCTCATCCCACCCCCACCTGAAATAAAAAAGACCACAGTAAGGAACTTCTCAAAAGCCGACTTCACACTTCTAAAGACTAGTGTGGTCTCCTTTCAGGCCCCCGAGCCGGCGGAAAACAATACTCAAGCCGCTGAATCACTTACAAACTCCTTCTACCAGCACCTGCAGGACTGCATGGATAAGGCAATCCCAAGCAAAACAAAGACTCTCTGTACCAAAGGCAAGCGTCCAGTCTGGTGGACCCCAGCCATAAACAAACTCTACAACAAAAGGAGGAAGCTACTACAAGATAGAGCAAAATCCTTAAAAGGTAAGACACCCTTGATCACTATAAGTAAAAAACTAAGAGCTCTCATAAAATCATCCAAAGCAAATTTCGAGAGAAAAATAGCTAAAGACTCAAAAGACAATCATAAGGCCTTCTTTAGCTATGTTAGAAACCTAGGAGGAAACTCCCAGATATGCTCAGAACTAGTTCAAAATGATGTGAAGATTACTGATCCTACAGACATTGCCAACATACTGGCTGACAGGTTCAGTGCAAACTCCTCCCCCCCTCCCCCCCAAAAGGAGAGATATCTATACCAAATGAGTGCAGCCCCCAAACATCTCCAGCGCCCAAGTGAGAACTGCTCTCTCCAAAGCAAAAACACAGCATCCATGGGACCCGATGGTGTCCCCGGCTGTGTGCTCCACGAACTCAATGAGGAATTAAACCCACAGCTAGGACAGCTGTTTAATCAAAGTCTTACCTCTGGATACGCACTCCAGGAGTGGCGCACTGCAACTGTGGTCCCACTTCACAAAGGCGGTGCCTCCACAGACCCTGGAAATTACCGCCCATTAGCTTGACAAGCCTTATCTGCAAAGGCATGGAGAGGATCATAATGGACCTCATAGAGAAAGACATAGGGAATTTGCAGACTTTGGATCCAACCCAGTTTGGCTTTGTCAAAGGCAGATCATGCCTTTTAAACTTGGTTGACTTTTTCAAAACAGTCACCAAAGCCATTGATGAGGGAAAGGCAGTCCATACAGCCTACCTCGATCTGGCTAAGGCCTTCGATACAATACCCCACTCGGTATCATTGAAAAACTCATCAGCTTAAATGTTAACCCATACATCACAAGATGGGTTGCAAACTGGCTGAGTGACAGAACCCACAGGGTCAGAGTTGCTGGCGCCATGTCAGACTCAAAGCCTGTCACAAGTGGTGTCCCACAGGGCTCAGTCCTGGGCCCACTCTTGTTTGGCATCTACTTTTCCAAGTACAAGCAAACACAGGAGGGTTATGGCTGACAAAGTTTGCAGATGACTGCAAACTGGGCCATAGTAGAAAACACATCTGACACAGATATCCTTCAGAAGGGTCTCACAGAAACGGATAACTGGTGCCAGAGCCACGGCCTAAAGTTAAATGCCAAAAATGCATAGTCATACCCTTCGGGAAAAACAAGGTTACCCCTAGCTACCAAATAGGTGGCAATCCACTGAGCACAGAAGAAGTTATCAGGGACCTGGGGACCCAGGTTGATAGTAGTCTGTCATTCGACACCCATGTAGCTAAAGTAGTTAGGAAGTCCTTCTACATTGCCCACCTTATCATGAAGGGATTCTCATCTAGATCAAGGGAGGTCATAGTCTCCCTTTACTCATCACTCATCAGACCAATGATTGAGTACAATGCCCCATTCGAATGTATCTGACCCGACACTTGCAGCAGCTGGAGAGGCCACAAAAGTTCCTCACCAAAAGGATAAAGGGTCTCAAAAATCTGTCCTATGCTGCCCGACTGAAAGAACTCCAGCTCTATTCAGTCGCCACCGCTTGCTCAGAGGTGACCTTTGCCTAACATACAAGGCCATGTCAAACCCAGATTTGATGAATATGCTTCACCTCAAAAATCTAGATCCATCAGAGCCACAAGGGCGGAGACTTAAACCTCGACACGGCTATTAATAGGACGTGCTGGAGAGATAGATTCATCACCCAAAGACTCCCTATGCTGTGGAACAAAATCCCGGTACATGTGAGGCAGAGCACCTCGCTGGCCTTGTTCAAGAGAAATCTTGACCAATGGATGGGAGATCGCAGATATACCCCAGGAATTACCTCAGTGTCACTGCTCGACAGAGGCACAGCAAAATAATGGGTATAGTTCCCCATACTAAAGGGGTGGCGTAAGCCACAAAACAATGGGCTAGGCTTATAAATGCCCTCGGGCAGATAGCCTAGTATGAACCTATGAACCTATGAACCTATAAGATAGTGTAATTCATATACTCTGCCATCAGCCTTTCACCACTGTAAGTCTTCCCTGCTTGTCCATTCATTTGTTACTCAATCTTTATACCTGTATCCTTTTTAAGACCCCTTTCTGTTATTCTCCTTTTCCAGCATCGAAACCTTCCTTCCCACTTTTCTTTATGAAACTTTAATGATCCCTGTGATTCAGGTGACTTTTCTGTAACGTTATTTGTTATGCATTACTGTTGTAAATATTACTCAGTACCCTCTCCTGTTTCTTATCTACTAGCCCATTAATATTCCAGACAATTAAATCAAACTGTGCCATTGTAAAGCTTATATTGTATTCTACTTGGGTTATAGTCTTTGTCTTTCTGCTAGACTGGTCCTTCATACTCTTTGTATAATTTTTTTGTGGCACTTCGTGTATTTTATTTAATACTTTCTCAGCAAAACTCAGTCTGTTATTAGAAAACACATGTACATTTTTTTCAAAGCAATAGAGCTGACACATTGTACAAGATGGTAGTATAAAGCATCTTCCAGTGTTTTCTAATCAAATTCTGATTCTTTTGGCTAGAGAACTGCTAATATAAATCACTGATCTGCTTGTCATTTACCTTCAGCAAGCTTTTCTTACTGCAGCTATTTTTAAAAGATAAAGCTTGAATATCTACACAGTGACTGCACCTCCTTGCAGTCTAGCACAACTGATCAAGGAAGGCACATTGCATTGTAACAGCACCAGAGACATGTAGTCTACAGACTAAGAACCCTTCTTTCTGAAACCCTTCATCCCAGCTAGAAGATGGGCAGCACACTCCTCTTGATGCCCTTGGGTTCTTCACTGGCCCAGACATAAATTCAGGCATTGGACTGGGGGCTGAGTTAGAGTGCCAGTAGACCCAACATAGGACGTGGGGCAGTGGGATGGCTGTCATGAGACAGTAAAGGGGGGAGGAAAAGCTCTTCATTCTAAAATCTGATTACCAAAGTGACAGCAAGATGAAAATAAGGTATTTGCACACAGGTAGTTACTGATCTTAATGATTTTAGTACATTTTACACTTGCAATATACCAATCTCCTGCATTTAACCAGCTTCTCACAATCAATTTTTCCTAGTACATTACTTTTTTGAACATTGCTATCTTGACCACTTTGTCAGCATATTTGTCTCTCTAATTTGTATGGATTCTTAGACCTAACTTTATACAGTATTGTCTTCTGGTTTCTGTCGCATAATATACAGTCCTGTGTCAGTCATCATTAATTCCCTTCTTTCCCCTTTCCTTCCCAACTGTTAATGCACCTGCATCAGACTAATGACATAAGCTAGTCAGCTATGGGTATGTTGGTTTATAGAAAAGTGGTAAACTCAGAGCAGTGCAGGTTCTGTAAAACTGAACTGAAAAAGGGTTATACGTCTGGTTGTAGGTTGCTATATACTTATGTCTGAGGGTCTCTATACTGAAAGGCACAATAGTGTAGCAAGACTGGTTGCAGTCATTGATGGTGATGAAGTTTGGATCGCATATGATCACCTGGTACCAGGAGTTAAAAAAATAGATGTGAGAAAGTCAATAGTAGTAGTACAGGAAAAGGACAAATGTAGTGTTATTAATTGAAATAGCCACACCCAGAGATTATAATGTATTTAGTACAGAGAGAGCCAAAGTCGTAAAATAATAGAATAACTAAACAAGTGCCATGTGGAATAGAGTGACTCAGATAGTTCCAAAAAAAAAATACAAGTGTACTTAAGCATCCCCCCCCCCCCCCGAGTCTTTCTTTTTGAAAAATGGTTTATCATGTTTGTTTTATCCATCATTTTCTTTTGGAAAACAGGAAAGTGCTTTGCAGGAAATCTCTCCCCCAAATTGTCTGTAGTTTGCATCCCTGCACCTTCTGACTGATTACCTGTTCCCTCACCACCTTCTGTTGCAATAATCTGTTCTTTTCTGTTTGCCCATTCACCTTGTGCCTGCTGAGAATTTGTGTGGGTTGTTATTCCAGAGGGATACAAGACTCCGAAGTAACACAGGATGCAGTAACTTAAAACAAAGTTTCTTTTCTCTGAAGAGTCTTATGGAGAGAAGAAAAGCATTTCTGTTAGATTGTGTTTGTGATGAAATGTCATTGTCGACATAAAACCTTGCCTCTCCATGTTCATGATTGTCTTTTTTTCAAAACATGGCATTGAAGGATTTAGTATCAGTCTGACAATGCCAAACTGTGTGGCATGTAGCATTTAACAAGATTGCAGTTGCTCCAGAGAAATGCATGGCAACGCATGGGCAGTCATTGGAGAACACATTCCCAGTTCTGCCTTGTTTAAAGAGGACATTGCAATTATGGGCTGTTCAGGTGTAGATCAGTCAAGGAATGCATTTCAGATAGACCCTTCCAAATCAAACCTTAAGGATAGATGCCTCAACTGACTTGACAGACCTACTTTACAGATCTCTGAATGCAGGGCACATGGATCCCCAAAGCATAACAATCTGAAATAAAATGGTGATGATCCTGGCTCTCAAAGCTTTCAAACAAGCTTAGAAACCAGGAATTCTAGACCAGATTGCTGTCATTATCTCAGTAATGTGGTATATTAAACCAAGAAGAGGGCACTCATTATTATCCTCTCTGGAGATTGGCTTTGCAGTTTTGAGAAGAAACCTTACTAACCCAAATGACGCTGAAGTCTTTTAAAATCTCATCTCAAGAGAATGCCTCAGCTGATAGTTAAGCAAAACTTTGGCTGTTACCACAAATGGATGCTAGATGGGGACAACTTCCTAGGCCTCACTGTTTGATGAAATACCAGCTATAGATTCTTTGCTTCTTTGAGCAGAAGGTGCTATACCAAAGAAATAGGGTTGTGCAGTGGATGCCTTTCATGAATTGGGCAGGTCTGTTTTTTCTGTGCTTTTTCTCCTGTACCCTTACTAAACAGGATAAATTGGAGAGAGGAGGAGAGACGTGAGAAGATATTAATTGCACATTTCCAACTAAGGCAGTACTGGTTCTTCCTTTTGGAGAAGGTAAGAAAGGAACCATACGTGATGCCAAGGCAATACCAGCTGCAACTATTCGTTTTCTTAAGGTTATCAGTAAATACCACAAATTCTCAGTTTATCAGACTTCCAGGGAGGCTGCACATTGAGTAACAACTTAATTCTAGCTCTCCCAGTGTGAAAATGGAAACTCAGCAGAGAAGGCCAGTGGACTTTTGTGTTTTTGGGTAAATTTCAGTAACTGGCTAGTAAGTGCACTGCTTGGATGCCAGGAAAAAAGAAATACAGATGACATGAAAGACAACCAACTACAAAAGTTGTGCAAAAAACACTGACTGGGAAAAGTATTGCAGCTGTTCAGCAAAACGCAATGCAAGCTCTAGACATGATTTCCAGTACTCTAGAGAAAAGCATAAGACAACTGCACACAGACCTGGCTAAAATAAAAGAAACACTGATGGAGTATAGCAACTCGAACAACAAAAGGCTGGAAAAAATGGAAGAACCTTTACACAGATGTTCAGATGAGGTGATAAAGCTGGAAAAATCAGAGGTCAAAATGAAGAAAAGGCTGGCTGAATATGAGACTGCACAAGAAGAGATGTTTCCAAAAATATTAGAATTAGAGGACAGAGCATATAGGTAAAAGATGAGATTTTCACCTGTACCAGAGATGCTGGAGCTGGAAGGAACAGATTGTTAACTTGATGAAAACACAAATAAGCAACTGGGCTGGTATTCCACAGCAAGAGTTGTTAACTGAAAGGGCACATTGTGTGTATGCTCCAGACCAGGCTATGAGAAATTAACCTAGACCTTTTAATAGTAAAGATGCAATCCTACCAGCAGAAGGACTCAATTCTGACAAAACCGTGGCAGCAGAATGTTTGTGGAGAATGATTACTCGTACACCAGTCAGAAAAGGAGGAGCAAATCTATTCCACTATTCAGGGAATGTGAAAACCAATCATGAGATTCAAATTGCTATACCAAACTGTCATAGGTGTTTACTAGGCTAACAACCACAAGGGCATTTTTAAGCCTAGCCATACATCCCAAATCTTTGACAAGTTCTGATATTCTTGGTAAGTGTAAGCAGAGGTTTGGGAGAGTAAACATTTACAAGCAGGGGGCCTGGGAGAATAACCATTTGCAGTTTGCCTTCAAAATATTCTTCCCTGGCAGGACAAAATAGTTTTTTGACTAAGTACATGCTAAGGAAAAAGTACAAAAGTTTGTCCAACAAAACGTGAGCTGTGAAAACAGTAAGAAATGTTGCTTGTTCTCCTGTAATAAAGACCACAGAGACTGTGCCAGTGAAACCTTTTCCAATGTTTCAACATGAAGAGAACTTGGCTAGGAAATAATGTTCTCTGAAAGCATTCCTGTGTTTTCCCAGCTGGGAGAGCTGCAAAGATGAAAGGGTAGTAATACCCTTTTCAATAGTAGTCTAACCGCAGGCTTTGTTCCTGTGGAATGGAGAATAGCAGCAGTTATTCCCCACGACAAAGGTGGCCTAGCAACAGACCCGGGGAAATGCAGACCCATAAGCCTGACCAGCCTTATCTGTAAGGCCATGGAATGTATCATTATGGACCTCATAAATAAAGACATAGGCAACTTAAAACCCTGGATCCTACCCAATTCAGTTTTGTGAAGGATAGAGCCTGCCAGTTAAATCTGGTGGATTTTTTTGAAAATTTGACCAGGGCCATTGATATTGGCCAAATCCATCCCCAGCATACCTCGAATTGGCAAAGGCTTTTGACAACTCCACACTCTGGCATTACTGACAAACTTCGCAAACTGAATATAAACCCCTTTGTTGTAAGTTGGGTTGCTAACTGGCTCACAAACTGGACACACTATCAAAGTGGGTGACTCCACATCAACCTGCAGACCTGTTACAGCGGGATGCCACAAGAGTTGGTGCTGGGCCCCCTACTGTTTGGTATATAGTTCTCAGAAGTTCATGCCAAAACCAAGGGGTTTGGGCTGGCCAAGTTTGCAGACTACTGCAGACTGGGTGCAATTATTGAATCCCTAAATTATGTCAGTATACTCCAGTAGGGTCTTAGCAAACTGACAACTAGTGTCTTAGTCAAGGTCTCAAAGTGAATGCAGAGAAATGCATCATCATTCCCTTCGGCACAAATAGTGTCCCTTTACACTGTCAAATAAACAACAGTACCCAAAGTACCCACAAAGTGGTAAAGGACCTGGGATCACAAGTTGATTGCGACCCTAACATCGACCACCATATATCTACCATAGTAAGGAAGGCTTTCTACATAGCACACTTAATTATGGGCTAGATTAGTGCCAAGTATAGTGGGGTTATAACCTGTTTTGCTGCAAGGCACTCACTTTACTACTAGAGTATAACACCCCATTCAGCATGTACTGTACAAAGCACCTGCAGCAGTTGGAGAGACCTCATAGGTTTCTAACTTGAAGATCGAGGGACTTCAGTATGTGCCATACACAGACTGACTAAAGTTTCTGTCACTATACTCTGTATTGTATAGACTTCTTAGGAGTGACTTATGCCTGGCTTACAGAGCAATCTCAGACCCAAACCTAATGAACTTGCTGTATATCTGTAAATCAGACGGGACTAGGGCTCCCCTTTCCAGGGACCTGCATATGGCCTACAACTTAAATAGGACATGCTGGAGAGTCAGATTTATCTCCCGATAACTGCTGCGTCTTTGGAATAGGCTACCTATTCATGTGAAACAGAGCACCTCTATGACACTGTGTAAGAGGAACCTGGACGAGTGGATGGGGGCACCATAAATTCTTACTGGGAATAGCGCCCACAGCTGTCCTGGGCATAGGCAGCTATTATTAAAATGCAGCCTTTGTATTAACTATCATTTCTATGGTATTACATGGGGATAAAATGGCTAGGCTTGAAATGACATCTGGGTCGATAGCCTAGTAATCTCCTATGATCCCAAACCCAGACAGCACATAGTAGAAGCACAAGCTACACCATGCATCCTAGCATGGACAACTTTTTTTTTTAGGTTAACTATCTGTGAGTGTGGCTGTCATTTTGGGAGATTTATTCCTATTAGGAGGGTAAGACTTCAGTATTTGAAGATGTGCATAGTTTTGTGTGTTAGTATTAAATTAATAGGTTTTAGAGGGGTATTGGTGTGTTTTTTTTTTTGTTTGAAGGCTTTCAATAAAACAAAAAGTTTTATAAGATATGACATAGGCTCAAATGGAAACACAAGAAACAGCTGTATAAAAAAGTTCAGCTTGCCAAACAGTGTATGCATGTAACAAAAAAGCTGGAGCAAGACATTTAACAAAAAAAGCTGTTATGCATAAACAGTGGAATTAATAACTTTTTAATACAGTGATGCTTTCTGTAATGTCTTTAAATGTCAGTGGTCTCACAGATCAATACTCATTTTCTTTTTTGTATTTAGCTATATTAACACATTCAGTCCAGTGGAGCTCAGATAGTTTGTATTGTAACTTCCAGTGGGCCGAGCCTAAGCCTTTTGACAGAATCAAATTATGTCCTTACATTTCAAACAAATGTTCATCTCTCTGGAACCATAGGGGTTATGAAAGAAGTATAAATGGCAAACTCTTTAGCAAAAACTATTTTTGTTGAGGTAGTATTCTTTAGGTTTTAGGTGTTAAACCAAAGTTTATAAGTTGAAGTAAACACAGTAACTATTACATTTGTAATATTTTTAACAACTTACAATAGCTCACCAATCACTCAAGTTACAAACATACTGTCAGCAGCATTTTATTCATCTAGCCGAGACCTTTCATCTGAGGCCAAAGAGTTCTGTTTGTGTTACTTGGTTAAGATGTTTAGAAAAATGTGAAAATTATGTCTATGCAAATTATCATAAAAACAACAGTTAATGTCTATTTACCTGCACTAGATGGAGGTCAAATATTAATGCAGTTGAGCTTCCCATTGTGTGAGCTTTAACATTAAATATTTTAAAACCTTGTAGCTGCTGTAATGGAGCTTAAGAAAATTCTGGGAGAAATTATCAGCTTTTAGCAAGGAATATTACTTATAGGTGGGGGCTGGAATTTAATTTGCAGCAGTGAAGATGTGTCTGGGGACCCAGAAAGAAAAGCATTACAAAGGAGGGTAGACGTTTGAAGAAATTTATGAAAATATTTGGCATGGAAGATGTGAATTCAGCACCAAGAGTTTGGAGTGAATGTACATATTATTCACCAAGATACAAAAACTGGGCTAGGCTAGACAGAATTTACATTTCACAGGAATATGTGCATTTAATTTAAGGTCTTGATATGCATCCAATAACGATTTCATATCGTGCCAATAGTAACTAAAATAAAAACAAAGGGTAATGAAATAAAAATGACACACTGGCGCTTTCCCACCTATCTGTCTAAAAGAGTGGAATTAAAAGAATGGGTAGTGGAAACTATTTAGGAGCCATTAGAGAAGATAGAATTTTCTTCTGAAAATGTAGCTAGGAAGTGGGATAAAATTAAAGTGAAGTTTAAAAATAGGGTAGAAATAAAAAGAAGGAAGATGTGGTTACGAAATAAGAATTATTTAGGGGGACTGACAAATATTGAAGTATTGCAGAATATGGGGAATTTCACAGAACAAGAGGAGGAGCAATTGCAGAATGCTAAACAGAAAATAAGGGATTACCTTTTATAACATGCATGAGTTTAGAAAGATTGCTGTTGAGCAGCTGTTTTTTGACAATAACTCTAGAGCACAAAAACCTTTTAACACAGTGACTCAGGCAACAGAAAGTAGAAAGGGCTGCCACCAAGCTTAGGGAGCCTGTAACTAGAAAGGTAACAAGAGATCCAGTAGAAGTATTAGAAATATTTAAGAAGTTCTATGAAAGTGTGTATAAAGCAGAGAAATATGCAAATCAAGTAAAAGGTACAAATGGAAATGTTTATGGAGGAATTAAATATGCTAAGGTTAGAGGTAGATGATGCTCTGTTACTAACAGGATGGAAGGGATGAGATAAAAATGAGGAAGTATAACCAATCTGCAGGAAAGTCCCCAGGAATAGATGGTATTCCTGTGGAAGTTTGAAAGCTAAGAGGAAGAAACTGTTAGAGATCTGGAACATTTTGTTTAACAGTATTTTAAGAGGAGGCGAAGTACCAATGTCCTGGAAGAGAGTGTTGGTAGCTGTAATACGTAAATGGGTAAAGATCTATCAGATCCAGCTTTGTACAGCCCCATTTCAATACTAAACCATGATTATAAAGTGTTCAGGTCTAGAAAGGCTAAAACAATGGCAAAAGTGATGCCAAACTTGATAGATGTGTATCAGTGTGGTTTTATGGAGGCGAGGCAAACATTTGACAACATTAACAGAACATTGATGATCCAGAGGGAAGCAGAATGCAAGAAAGTACCACTGTTATTGGTGAGTCTTGATGCAGAGAAAGCATTTGACCGAGTAGACTGGGACTTTATGAACAGGGCAGTGGAAAGGTTTGCATTCCCTAATAAAATTATAAGGTTGATTAGGAGGATATCTGAGGGATCAGAGGCGAAAATTAAAGTGGGTGAGGTCCTCTCTAATGATTTATGCTTGAGCAGAAGGAACCGGGCAGGGGTGTCCTCTTGCCCCTTTATTTGCATTATATTTAGAACAATTAGCAAAGAAAATAAGAGACTCAGAAATTCAAGCCCCACACCCCCCTACTTAAATATATCAACTCTGAGATCGCACTACAGTGGAGGAAACAGCACAACCTGGACGGATGGCCCAGCGATTTCTTTCCCTGGGAAAAAATTTGCTGTTCTGGCCGTTTGCTATTTTGCTGGTTCGACATGTAGTGTTTGCTCTAACAACATTCGGTCATCTGATCGTTCGCTGTTCTATATAAATATATATATATATATATATATATATATATATATATATATATATATATATATATATATAAAACTACTTCACATAATTGAACACCCAAATGTTCGACTTTCATATGGCCGAGACCATATGATCGAACATTTGAATGTTCGAAAATGTGAAAAACAAACAGTGCTAGTAGGGGGCGAGCCCCCCTGCACCCCCCCAACCCGGCTATTTAAATATTCCAACTCCGAGATCGCACTACATTGCAGTAAAGGGAAATCTTCCCGTTCCACGCTCTATGGAGATCCCCATTCAGACCATTCGAACTTTTAAAAGTTCAGTCATATGGTCTCTAAATTTTTTATTTTTTTATTTTGCAGAAAGCCAAACTGAGCAAAGCAAAAGTTAGTTCTGGTAGCTGTGTTCTGGCCCTCAGAAATAAAACCCAAGATTGTTTTTCAATCGTTTTGACCATTTATCCAATGAACCAAAAGCTGCCAATGCAGACCAAATGTCTTCCAGTGAAATGGAGTGCTTCTGTATCGATTTTATTAGAGACTTCAGAATACAAACACACAGTACTATGCACTCCCATAAATAGCTATATAAATCAGGTGATCTAGGTCATATGACCGAGAAGTCATGTGTGTAAAGATTTAGAGGTACATACCAGATAAAATATATACATAAAATTGGCACTATTCGAAAATAAATGTATAAATTGGCAGACCATATTTTTAAAATATAATTAAAAGGTCATCATTTAAACCTGGGTATACCTGGAATTTAATCTCAGTTGCCACAACTCCTCCCTGTATTCAGTTATATTTTCCCAATTTTCACCTTGTTCCAGTATGTAAGATATGAACATTTTGAAACGGGTACATTGTGCATACCGTACAATACTCTCCAAATACTTTCCTTAAGCAGCATACTCTCAACCTGTCACTGAAGTGACAAAACAAGTTTTATACTTAATTGCTGGCTATACAATCCAATAAGTGGCATGTGGGCTTTCTCTTTAGTAACTTCTATCTCTGTAAATTCTTATAATGTATAAATGTAACTGTTGTATGTGTTTAAATGTAAATAGAAATGTAACTACTCTAAACTGGAACTAAGTGTAATGCACTGTAAACAAATGGAGTTTTTCTCGCTTGGCCTCCACTGAAATTGGGCATTACCCCGTTGGACTTTGCAGGTAAAAATAAATAAATAAATATATAAATAAGGACATAAGTAGAATCTTTTGTTTTAATAGTGTAATTGTGCTCATAGATTATTTGTGTGAGTTCTGTCGTCACGTAAAAACTGTCACATGAAATACAACAGGTGATGTAAACCACCCATTTTGTTCCACAATTATAATGACCCACACAACCAGTGGTCTTTTTATATTGTGGTGCAGATATATTAGTTTTTGTCATTGATAAGTCTACATTTGCTGCAACAGCCACAATTAGTCTTATTCCTGACTCTACCCAAGTAAGAGGCTTAATTATTGTAATTACTTTCAAGCTTGTCTTTGTTTGCTAGTCCTTTTTTTACACAAATGGAAGGCGTATGTATCACTCAAATCTTGTTTGGTGGGACCGTTCTTGATGGTTAAATCCCAATTATGGTGTATTATGTTTTTCAAATGCCTGTCATTCTTGACAAAAGGTAAAATCCTAGCAGTTTTAAAACTAACTCTTTCATGCTGGATACTTGTTTTTGACTGAATCCATTTGCTTCAAACTACATGGAAAGTCGCTGACTGTCATACTAGATGTTTCAGTTACTAAATTGTTGATCAGTTCCTTGGGGTATCCTCTCCAAAAACATTGAAGACAGATCATCCACTTCTTTCTTGAATCTTCTCATCAGAAATTAGTGTAGAAAGCCTAATAATTGACTTTTTTTACCATTTTTTTCTTCTGCCAATCAGGACATTGGCTGCTGTGACATTAAATATGTTGCAAGCTGTTTATTAAATATACTTGTCATTCAGGACTGTAGTTAACTTTTGAGCTGTATATTTTCTTAAACTGTTGAGTCCTCCATTGTTGAGTCCCTGCCCTACACTGCTCATAGACTTGCTATAGATAGCTGCCTGATCAGAAGAGGAGGCCAAGAGTACTCCCTCGTTTCCCCAACTTAGTAGGGAGGTCCCAACACAGTGCAGTGCAAACCAGCATGGCTTGTGTAGGCAGGTGATAGCACTGCAAGGTTTATCCTCGCCCTGTCCTTCACATGCCTATGCTGCTAATTGAACACTAATTGTGCAGGCCGTAGTCAGGGCTTTATCCTTCTGTTCCATGAATCCAGACTGAAATACTAGCAGATGTTTTAATGTGCAACTCACTATTGCAGTCAAAACCTAAAGGAGGTCTGCAGCAGGCTTAAGTGCAAATGTTCTGTTAGAATTTCAGAACTGAGTGTCCTTCCCTTTGCCTCAGCTGACATCATACTTAACTCGGATGGCCCTATGTACCTGATATAAATGCAGTATACTTTTAGTTTTCTTTATTTATTCTCATTGCTTTCATTTTATTTTATTTTTCACTGCTTTCATTGCATAAACTGTGTACTTTTCAGAGAAAAGACATTCATTATTCTGGTGGGCCAGGCCACAACTTGGGAGCAAGCAGATAAGATTCCTGTTAGAGAACACTTCTTTTTCTATACTATATTATATTAAATAACATCTGTTAACTCTTTAGTGAAAATTGTAGATGTTTTCTACACAGAGATGTTAAGTTTATCATCCTCTCCCAAGAGAGCGAGTGTACCTGTAAAAGACAAATATTGTTTCAAGACTTTTATGATCAGTATGTATATTGCTTAGAGTTGAAACTTGATGCCATCGGCTGCAGTATTTATCAGGAGTTCAGGCTTAAGGCCCATAGATTGAGATGTGTGGGCATCCAGGCTTACTTGAACAAATTAAGGCTTGTAGCCTTCTTAATCATGTTTCTTTGGTGTTGGAAACTAGTCACTTGTATGACCTCTCCAAATAAATGCGGAGGCAAAAGGAGGGAGGATGACCAGGAAGTCAAAGGTCTCTGTTAGCATTCTTACATATGAGGACATCAATAATGTGAAGGCTGTTGACCATCCACTGGACCTTGGCATCAACTATGCCATGACTTTTGGTGAAGCACTGTTAGAAGCTACTATACCATTAGTAGCTATCCAATCTTATTGGACCGAACAACTTGTCAGCTTAATGGGAGAGGATGATGGGATTTCCACTGCTGAACTTCACTTAATTGTCAAACAATAGGTGGGTGGTTTACCCTTATAATTGTCAATATGATTAGAAAGTGTAAGTCTAGGGACAACAACCCCCCCCCCCCCCAGTTCATCAAGACCCCACAGCTGCCACTGAAGCTAAAAACACTCTTGGGCCAAACCTCTGTCCAGATTAAGCTGCTGCTTGGTGGATCTCCAGCCTGTAACCTTGCAACCTTCCTAGTTAGAATAGGTTAAGCTGGCACAAGGGTTTTTGCCATTTCTACATTGTCAGCAACCTGATTCAGGCCTTTTTGTTTGGTGCCTGGTCTTCAGAAGAAGGGAGATCTCTTCATTGAGAGAGAGAGAGACTCCTAACTCTTTGGATGAGACAAGATCTAGATTATGCATATATCTCCTGCTGTCTGCTTTGTCTTGTGATGCAGACAGTGATTACCTTCTGGCCTCTTTCTCCATTAACAAGCAGGGAAGACTAGCTCTTACCATCTATGCACTCTTGCGATGAAAACCTAGGAGCAGGCCTTAAAATTCAGCTTACTCGTACAACAACTTACATTCTCTTACAGGAGAATTCTCTTGCAAGTCACCTAACAAGGACCTCTGCAGACTTACATTAGTGAATACTGCATGAGGAAGCCTGCTTCGACCTGGTGAGTAGGTAGGATGTTACGGAAGCAACTGACAGCAACTTTTCCAGAGCATCAAAAAGCATGGGCAGTGGATGCCATCCCTGTAAATTTGACTGACCTGTTACTGTGTGATTTCCATCTTTTTTCCTTGCTCTCCAGTCCAGTTGAGGGAGGAGAAGTCAGAAATGATTCTTTGTATTGCTCCTGTTTGTCATAGCAGCTCTGGTTTTCCCACCTAATCCAGATGGCAAGGAGACGACCCTTTCATCTTCCACAGCATGTAAACCTAGTGACATGTCACAGAGGGTCCATCATCCACCACACCTGTCCAACTTGACTGTCGCAGCTTGGACAGTATGACTTTACCTCCATTTGGGCAGCTGTATTCCAGAGATGTGCTGTATATGTCACAAGAGAGGCTAGGAGACCAACTACGAGAAAATCCTGTGCAGCTAACTGGAAGAGATTTTTCCTGTGCTAAAGAAGGGACCTGCACTGCAACAATTAGAGGTACCTACAGTTCACCCCACCCCCACATGGACTTTGGCTGTGGCTGTAGCCGTGGAACTGAATTTCATGTTGGAAAAAGTTGACACTGCATCCCTTTGAACCCGATGCTTCTACAGATCTGAAATACTTTTCCTGGAAGACAGCATTTCTGATTGCATTGACCGCAACCAAGAAACAATCTCTGCACTCCAGGCTTAAGGTAATCTGCAGAAGTGGCACTAAACTGTGCTATCCAATTAAGTCTTTTCCTGCAACTTAGGGCAAAGGTGATAGAATTTTGTACTCACTGTGCATAAGTGTTTGAGATGCTGTTTAAATTGAAGTAAAGACTTGGAAGATTAGAACAATGGATGGCACATTGTATTAATTAGTATCACAAGATCCGTGGGAAACCCTTGCCAGGTAAAATCAGATTACACTCTAGGAGGGCTACAGCCCTGACCACTGTCTTCTTGAAAGGGTTTAGTATGCAAGGTGTTTTAGATGCAGTTTTCCTTTGTTCAGACATTTTCTACACATTATAGATTGTGCCTCATTTTAAGGGCTAGGACATGCCATGTTTAAAGGCATGCAACCTTAATCTACTGTTTTACCTACCCTACCTTGTGAGGTGATCAGGTGTGGTAGTCTTCCTTAAGGTTATGATTGCAACAGTAAACCATATAATGAACATAGTGCAGTTGTGTAGTCAACTTGCTATAATTGTAGATAACCGGATATGGTCAGTGTTGCATTTCTGAATCTCACCCACCATACCCTTTAAACCTGTGGACCACTGAGACAGGGGTGGGTGCACATCCCTTTTGAATTCCTTCTCTTGCTCCCTGCTCTTTGTTCATATGACTCAAGAGTGGGTCGTGTTCTCCCTAGGGCACTGCTAGAACCCTGGGCATTTACATTTAGCATGCTTTATCTGTTTGCAAGAAAGAAACAAAGATGGACGTGGATATGTAACCTTTATATTTAGGTATGTGTTTGAGGTATGAATAGCATCAGCCAAGTCAAGGGAGAGTTCAGATCTAAGCCTGCAACAGAGCTTAAAGTTATTTCTAACGATGATCACACTAGCATCTACAGTTATGGTAAGTTGACTGTACAACAGTATTTTTACCTTCTCTGCATCATCTCGTCTGTGGTCTTTGCACTGTGGTCACAGTTTTAAAACACTATTGCTGTGGTTTCCTTAGACATGTTAGAAATCTTGCAAAGCTCCATGTCAAACAGAATAAGCAAAGGTGCTATACCATCCTACAAGACAAACATAAAAGCAACTCAAAACATTTTTGATCATCACTAAATAAACTACTCCACCCCCTTTCCAGAAACAGACAATATGACAGACTGTATCCCCACACAGTTTAATTCCTACTTTATACAATCAGTTTTATCTTTCTTAGACACTAATGCATCTGCCCCCTCTCTCTACCCCTGTACAGTCAGAACCACTCACAGCTCTTCAGTTTTAGTCCAGTACCTACCTCGTTCATAAGGAAGTTGATCCTTAAACTAAAAACTACTTCCATAGCTGTAAACCAACTACCATCAGGCAATCTAAAAATGGCCCCAGAAGTCATAGCCTTCCCTGTGTCCATACTAATTAATAGGTCCGTAGTAGAAAAATATGTCCCATCACTGTGGAAAAGTTTTAACATCATACCACTACACAAAGGTGGCACATCTGCAGCATTTAATAATTACAGACCGATAGCGATTCTCTTTCCCCCTCTCCAAATTATTAGAGAAATACATCCATATGCAACTAGTGCAGTACCTAACCTCAAATAACTTGCTCTCAGAAACACAGCATGGGTTTAAGCTCAGCACAGCACCACTACCGTTCTACTACATTTTACCAGTATAATAAACCAATATAGAAACAATGGTCTGCTTGTATCCACCATATTATTAGACTTGTCAGAGGCATTTGATACTGTCTCGCACCAACAATTGCTCATTCGATTCTCTTCAATAGGACTTTCACAGTGCTCCCTGTTGTGGTTTCTTGGTTACCTCTCTGGAAGGCAGCAGGCCATTAAGTGGCAACAAGCTTACTCATCATTTCAACCAGTTACTACAGGTGTCCCTCAGGGCTCTATTCTGGGTCCTCTCCTACTTAATGTATTTATTAATGACCTTCATACCTCCACTCACCATGTTAGATTAGTCCAGTATGCAGATGACTCAACATTAATATGTGCGGCCTCAACAATAAATAAGCTCCAAGACATTACCCAAGAATCTTTCTCCTTTGTAGAAACCTGGCTCAAAGAATCAAACCCTCCTACTCAACCCCAAGAAAACTAAGTTAAAGCTTTTTAACCTCAATAAGTTACCAAAATCAAAAGCATTTTTTTACCATAAAAAAAAGGCAAATAATACTGCATTTGAAACGTAACTCACAGTAAGCTTCTAAGCATTATAATAGATGGCAGTCTCATATATGACCAGCGTATACTGCACACCATTAAATCTACTTACCAGAAACTAGGCTCCCTTTATAGGATCAATGGATTCCTTGCAGATACTGCAGGAAAAACTCTAGTCACCACCTTATTGCCAAGTTTCTTAATGCTGCTCCTATCCTAACAAACTTAAACGATACTCAAAGAAAGAAACTTGCCTCCTGCTACAATACTAATGTCTTTCGTCTTTTCCCGGTTAGGGGCTGCCACAGTGGAACTCCAGTCCACTAATGATTGGCAGTGGATTTTTACGGTGCCAACATGATGTCCAACCTTCAAAGAAGGCACACCCATTCACACACGCACCTACTTGCATGTCTTTAAACGTCACTTGGCCATGGGGAGGACATGCAGACTCCACACAGAAGGCTCTTCAGCCGAGAATCGAACCGGAGAACCTCTTGCTGTGAGGCGACAATGCTAACTGCTGCACCACTGAGGCCTTGCCTCATGCTACAATAAAATAGCTAAATTTGCCACCAGTCTCAGTCGTAGGACCCACCATTGTTATAGCTTAAAGCAATTAAACTGGCTTTAACTACACAACTACCTAACATATTCATAACTAACTGCAGCAAACAAACTCATTCGTTATCCAGAAAAATCCCTGCACTTCATAACTTATTACTGACCTACTGTCTAGCAAGTGAGCTCCACTCTAGGAACAAATTCTTATTACTTATAAGTAAAATAATGTTGCAGAAGACTTGCTGTACTCTCAGTACATTGCTAAACTCTGGAATAGTGTCCCACACAAAACTCTCAAACAAACTCAGTAGTTTTAAACCACTGCTTAAACATCTTAACAAATCATGGTCCTGCACATGCTTATGTCTAGCTTGAGACTTTTTGTTCACCGTATGATACTTTCCAAATGCTCTTCTTAAACAGAATACATTCAGTCTCTCAATTAAGTGGCAAAACAATTTATATACATAACTGCTGCGTGCACAATCCAAATTGCAGATGGGCTTTCTATTTAATAACTTCCACCTCTGTAAAGTCTTACAATGTGTAAATGTAACTACTGTTTGTGTGTAAATGTAAATAGAAATGTAATCACTCTGTGTTTAACTGGAACTTAGTATAATACAGTGTATGTAAATGGAGCTTTTCTTCCCAGGCCACCATTGAAAATGGGTATTACTCAGTCAGACTTTCCCAGTAAACAAAGACAAATAAATGAACCAATTCTTCAAGCCTGGATTCTGTTGATAGCAAGGCAGTCTCTTATTTTGTACGCAAAAACAGGATTCCAGCTGAAATGACAGAGTGAATTTGGAGTTCTTGTAAGTGTGACACTTGAAAAATAGAATGTATACCAAATTTGAGTTTGTGTGGCGGGATTTCATTCCCCTTACTCTGAGGTATAGAGATCTTGACATTAGTTTGTTAGTAGTCAGGGTGTGAAATGATTTGAGGGCATTATTTGCAGAAATTACTGTTTTATAGTTGTGATAATGCTGTAGCTAATCCTTTTATAGTATTGTGACAAGTCATTTCAATATAATTATTGAAATTTAAAATGTTAGAGTTCAGTATTTTAACATTTTATTCGAGTCTGATGATTATTTACTATGCTTTGTGACTTTAGTAATATGTTGTACTACAAAAAGTACGCTTACTTTACCGGGAAGAGTTCAAGACCTGGGTAGGACATTTGCATGCTTGAAATTTGTCAGACTGTGTAGTCCTCTGTCATTGGGCTGATTCTGCTTGATGAGAATAAATCATTTTTTGTAGCTGTTTGTTATAAGTGATATTCTAATTTTTATGTGCAGAGGGATGTGAACACTGGCAACCTTGTTCAGTCTGCTGTGTCAAAAAAAGTTCTTCAGTCACTGAATCCTACTATTTACAGAAATATTGAATATGAAGTTTGGCTGAAGTCGAAGCATGGTGAGTAATTAAATACTGTTTGTTTACTGCTTTGCACTGTAACAGAAATTGTTTATCTTTTCAACAGTTTGAATAGACTTAGAAAATCTTGGTTTCTCATTAATATTTTATGCACTTCAATTTAAATGGGTTTGAAACCCATCCACATTAATCATGTGGAAACACTATTAGCATAGTCTGTTTTTATGCAGTAGTAGTACGGGATATAATTGATTGGCTTATGGACAGAAGTGACGAGAATACGCTCATCTCAGTTACTGGGCCCTAGGGATCACAGCCACTCATCTTGTTTCCATATTCTTCTGCATGTAGTAGTCCAAGCCAGAAGAAAACTTGTCAGCTTTCACAAGTCAGGGCAGAAGATGGAGGTGGTGAAGGCTGAGTATTAGAGTGGACTACTGTCTGGCCTGCTGTGCTGAATGGTGTGGCTGAGGCAGTCCTTCCCTTTAGTAGTGCCTGTTATATCACTTCTTAAGCAGAAACAAGCCATCAGTGTTGTGGACCACCTTTATGACCACTTGGAATGTTTCCCTTTTTCTTGATTCAGTCAGCCCCAAAAGTGGACGCCATCTTCCTGCAAATGGAGAGAGGCATTAAATCATCACATAGTCTTGTTTCTTCCTGTGACAGTTGTGCCACCCAAAGAAGTTTGCTAAGAGAGCAAACTGTCTCATCAGAGCTGTTAAGGCAAGGCTCAGGTTCCTAGTCTGAAGGATCTATCAAAGCTATCCTTCATGCATAACAGAAGATAAAGTTTTAGTACCACCTCTTCTTAATTCGGCTAGGGATAGATGTTTGCTTAGTTCTGAATGTCAGTGACTTAATTCATCATAGCTTGTACTTTGGATTGCCACTCCACTACTGATTCTTAAGAGATTGTGCGCTTTCTGCCACAGGGCATCTGAATGGTGCTACTGTGCATGATTAATATCTTTGGTACAACAGTGCTTTAGGTACACACACATTTCTGTAGTGTGTTGGGTGAGCATCAGTTCTAGTGCAAAATGTTGCCATTTAGGCCTTCTTCCAAGAGAAGAATCTCCATTTCTTCTCTTTTTTTTTTTGGGAAGCTAACTGATGGTGTCTTTCTCAAATGAGTCACTGGTAGTGTTCTGTAATGTAAAGTGCCATGATTACAGATGATAGATGTGACAATAAAGTTGAAGCCTTTTTTTTATTTTGCTACCTTCTCAGGAGATTGTCTTATTAGGCATGAATCTGGACACTGCACCTGTCACTGTTGCCCATGTAGGATGTCCAAGAATTCATGACCTTAGCGGTCTGGGTGATGATGCAGCACAGGGTCCAAGTAAAGATCCTACTGAGAATTCTGGGCTTAATGACTGCTACAGTCTTCATGGTGCCATTTGATTATTCTAGGCTTAATCTCAACCCCAGTTTTCATGGTGCTATTACACAACTGAGAGTACAAGTGTTGCACTTGAGTGTAATGTGTCAGTGGTTGCAGAGTGACTGCAATTCCACAGATAGTATAGTGTCAAACCCATACCACGGGCCCTGGAGTGATGAATAGTTCCATGTTAGTCTTAAGGTGGGTCTCCCTTTACTGTGACAGAACCTTTCCCAGGTCCTGAAGTTATGGATATTTTGCAGTCATCCCTAGTCCTCCACTCTTTCTAATGAAAGCTGCCTCCAGGGTACTTCCTAGTTTATTTCAGGAACTAGTTCATTATGCAGAATTTAAACAAGCAAAGAGACACAAGTTTTTTGCCCCCTTCTGCCACATGCCTTAGAGAGAAGACATCTCTTTTTGCTTGTCTCACTAGTTCAGATCTGAGGAGAAGGTGGTGGTGTTTTCCTTTAGTTGCACTTCCAGTCCTCTCACAGAGTTGCAGAATCAGAAGCTGTGTCTAGACTGGGATTTTTGGAAGTGGGGAATTATGAAAAGCAACCTATTTGCCAACCTGAAAAACATGACGTGAAGTTGTTCATTCTCGCCATTTATTCTTGCATATGGGTTTGGAGCCGAACCATTAGCTCTGAGTCGGCCGCTTTACTAGCTAAAGATCTCAGAGTAGCTTGAGGCCAGGCCCCTATCCCATGATGCTCTCTGTCCTACCTCAGAACTAGTTTGCCGCTGCAGCTGATCGCAAGGTCGTCAGAGAGCTCAGGCCAGTTGATTTATATTTACTTGTTTTTTGGCAATTTTCTGATAATTGTTTAGATATCTAAAGTTATACTGATTTTTGGGATAGTTAGCCTTTGAGTTCTTTATTTAAATTGACTGTGTTTTTTTTTTTTTTTTTTATACAGAGCGGTTGCTCTTAGGCCTTTGGCCGTTATTTAGTTCCCCTATCAGATTTTTACTATATATATATATATATATATATATATATATATATATATATATATATTGCATGTTAGTGTGTTTAGTTGTATACATTTATATAATTAGATATATCCTTACAGTTGTTCAGGGATCTGGCAACTTAGGACTGTTAGAATATTTAGAGTTTGCAGTGGTTAGTTTTCAGCAACCGTGTTTCTGATTAGTGTTACGGTATATTCTTTGGATTAGGTTGACGGTTGTTCAGGGATCTGACAACGAGAACAGTGTGATCGATCATTTAGTGTTTTCTGTGGCACCATCTATAACGATGTCTGACCATAAGGAGAAACAGAAATCTGGCTTCAAGAAGTGTCCAAAATGTGGGCAGAAGATGTCCATTACGGACACCCATGTAAATTGTGTTTATTGTTTGGGGCCTGTTCACCTCCAGGAGGATTGCTCTAGCTGCCATTCCTTCAGTAATAGGATTTTACTAGAGAGAAGAAGGAAGTTGGTAGATAGAGGCTTGTTAAAGCCAGATTTTCAGGAGTCCTTGAATAAGGCTGACAAGACCTCCAAGTCATTGAAGGGGTCAAAGTCTTTGAAGGCATCTTCAGAGCCAAAGTCATCGACTCTAAGCCTTACTGTGAAGGTGCGGTCGCTGGCTCCGCAGTCTTCGGAGCAGTGCACCGAGCAAGTTTTTCAGAGCAGGTCCCTGGTCTTGGAGCCGGTCTCTGAAACTTTGAAGTCGCCTATCCTTCAATCGGTGGCGTCTTTGGTTCATTCGACTTGTTCTTCCTGGACCCTTACTGATGTGGATGTGGACCGGGTAGTCCAGAGGCTTCTGGAGAACCCGGCACTGGCTAAATTATTGGCCTCAACCCAACAGGTCTTGGGGCCTAAGACCATTCCACCGGCTGTGACTACTACTCCTCCCAGCCGAGCAGGGCCTTCAGAGCCGGAGGAGGATCTGATGGTTGTGGAGCCTTCGGAGCCGAGGCCTGATGTCCTTCAAGAATGCAACTGCAGTCATAATATATGGGTTGTCCTGCCTCAGGCAGCCCTTGGTCGGCCGAATTCCAAAGTCTGGGTCCAGCGTCGGCTGGTGTCGCCTCCTCTCCGACGTCACAACGGCTGGAGTATAAAGGCATCGGCCGACGCCATCTTCTTCAGTCTTTCTTGCCGAAGCAGTTCACAAGTGCCGGTCGGTCAGCTCCTGTGTTTTCAACCGAAGTCATCTAAAAGCTAAGTACCCCGTTGGGGAACATTTATTCTTGCCTCAGCCGATGTCAGAACAAATTGAGAAAGTTAATAATTGTTTGTCTTGTGGTAAACAAATACCTCATAAGGACTTCCATTCTCTCTGCCTTCCTTGCCTGGGCCCAGACCACGACGTCTCGGCCTGTGCTGCCTGTGCTTGCTTTAATAAGCGCACTCTCAGGCGCCGGGCAGAATTCGCCGAGGACTTTTTCGGTGAATCTTTTGCATATATCATGCCGTCGGATCAACCGACAACCCAATCTGCTAAAAAACGCAAGGACCGGGACCGACATCCTCGGCCCGCGTCCACTACCGATGCTACTCCTAAACCCTCTGCTAGCGCTCCGGTCCTTTCGGAAGTGGTAAATCAACCGCTCCAGGCTGACGACACAGCTTAAACACTACCTTCGGTCTCTGAGATCTCTCCGGTGCCGGTTGTTGACTTTCCCCCGGTTACCGAAGTTCTGGATCTACCTGACACCATTACTGTGGACAAGGTAATGCCTGCACGTGGGGCTGCTAGGCCTCCTGTATCCATGTCCATCAAGGCCTTTGCACGTGCTAAGGCCGCCAGTCAGGCCAAGGCCCATCCTAAACCTGCCCAGGCCCCTTCATCTGATAAGCAGATCATGTCTCTGGCTGCAGATCTTATTTCCCTTATCAGGGGGTCTCAGCCTCATCCGGACAGGGGTTCTCAGCCACCTGCAGAGAAAAGGCCTAGAACTGAGCAGGCGGACGACCTCTCTTCGGATGAAGCCTCTGTGGATTCTGAGCATTCTGATACCCAAGAAGAACCCTTCCAGGCCTACGAGGACTCTGATGCTGAGGAATCAATTCCCTCTGCTTCCCCTCCAGAGGATTTCTCTTTTGGTGAAGTCCTGCATTCCATGAGGGAACATTTTCAATGGCAGGGTCAGGAATTCTCTGACTCCAGGAAAAGGCTTCGTACTTTCCTCAAGCTTCCCCAGCACAGACCTTTGGCTATTCCACCAGTTATGGATGTTTTGGATGATGTTTTCTCTGACTCCACTGCCAACCCTGATTCTCTTCCTCCTGCTCCTGTCAAGCCGGACAGATATTATAGGGTCCCTGACACTCACAAGCACCTTTTTAAGGCCCACTCTGTGGATCTAGAAACTATTTCACAGGGCCCCAAGGGAATGGCTTCCTCCTCTGCCAAAAACCCACTGCCAGCGGACAGAAAAGCAAGGTCCCTGGAGAGATGGGGTAAAAAAGTATATACCTTTTTCACATGTTTCAGTACCAAGATTTTCTCCTGGATGATTTACAGAAAAAGTTAGCCTCACCTGAGCCTATTGATAAAAAGGCACTGCAGGATCATATACATAACACTCAGCAGGTTAATAACCATTTTCTGCAATGTGGTTATGATGCACTGGAAGCTTCATGTAGGGCAGCTATGACTGGGGCTGTGATACGTAGGCATGCTTGGTTGAAGGATCGGTCTTTGCCTGACCATGTTAAAGTAAAGTTACTGGATGCACCTTTGGAAAAACAGAAGCTTTTTGGTGCTACTGCACAAGATGTATTGAAATCCATAGAGGAAAAAGCAAAGTCAGTACAGACAGTCAAGGATTTCCTTCAGGTTCAGCCACCCAGATTCAGCAGAAACTGGCCCTCAAAGAATTGGTCCTTCCCCGGCTCTGACAAGTTTCAAAGGGGAAAAAAAAGACGTGCCCGAGGTAGAGGGCAATACCGAGGATCTTACAGGGGCCGCCAATGGCAACCTCCAAATCAAAGAAGTGGCGCAGACAGTTCATCTGCACCACAAGGACAATCACAATGACTTGACTTTCGTACCGCCTACAAAGGTTCAAAGAGAAGCACCTTTGGGCTTAAAATTAAGCTTATTTTCACAAAACTGGCATATCTTAACCAAGGACAACTGGATTCTGGATTTGATAGACAAAGGTTACAGGTTCCACTTCCACACATTACCAACAAGACAAGGCATGTCAAACCTGCCCCATCATCAAAGGGCAGAGGCATTCACTCTAGTTTCCAAGCTATTAAGCATAAAAGCAATAGAAAGGGTTCCTCCTCAGGAGCAAGGCCAGGGATTTTATTCAAGACTGTTCCTTGTTCCAAGAAAAGAAAACAAATGGAGACCCATACTGGACTTGTCAACCCTAAACACTTTTCTTATTGTGCCAAAGTTCAAAATGCTGACGTTGCAGCAACTTCTTCCCATGTTGGGCAAGGGGTCTTGGCTGGTCACTCTGGACCTCAAGGAGGCATACCTGCATGTCCCAGTCAGACAAAGCTGCAGAAGATACCTCAGATTTCTTGCATGCAGGGACAGAGCATTATCAATTCTAAGCATTGCCGTTTGGCTTATCTACTGCGCCCAGAGTGTTCACGAAATGCCTGGCATCAGTAGTGGCACACTGCAGACTGCAGGGGATTCAAATATACCCCTACTTGGAACGACTGCCTCATACAAGCAGACAACAAACAAACCTTAAAAGGAAATTTAGACTATGTCATGCATCTACTGCAGGCCTTGGGATACACAGTCAACATTCAGAAGTCAAAACTACTGCCATCCCAACAGATTATATTCCTAGGAGCCAAACTGGACACAGAAAACCAAATGGCCTACCTCACAGAGGAAAAACAGCAGCATTTACCAGAGTACTTCAAAGGCCTAGCAAAACTCTCCCAGCTGACTGCAAGGAAAATCCTGCAGGCCCTGGGTTTCATGGCATCTTGCATCCTTCTGATACCTTTGGCAAGACTTCACATGAGAAAGCTGCAATGGTATTTAAAAAACTTATGGTCTCAACACAGCCACAGCCTAGAGGACATAATCCCACTTATTCCATGTCTGCAAAAGGAATTTCTATGGTGGGCTCAAGCCAGTCAACTAAACAAAGGCATGTCTTTCAACAGACCTCAAGCAGGCCAAATGATTACAACAGACGCCTCAGACCATGGATGGGGGGCGCACATGGAGGGCAGATGCATTCAAGGTCTTTGGACGCCAAAGGAAAGACATTTGCACATAAACCAAAAGGAGATGTTGGCAGTGATACATGCAATTGAGACTTTCGAAAAATCACTACAACAAGGACATTTGCTAATAAGGACAGACAACACCACTGTCATGTGGTACATAAACAAGCAGGGAGGCACTCATTCTTATCCCCTCTGTAGACTAACAATGCTTCTCTGGGAAAAATCCCTGAGCCTGAAGATACATTTACAATCCCAGTTTGTACCAGGCAAGGACAATGTACTGGCGGACAATCTGAACAGAAATTTCATGGATCCACACGAATCGCTGCTGCACCCTTACATTTTCTCTCAACTGACGAAGGCATGGGGAAGACCGGACGTAGATATTTTTGCTTCCCACTTAAATCATCACCTGGAAAAGTTCTGCACAAGGACTCACCACCCTCTAGCCTGGAAAACGGATGCTCTCTCCTTTAGCTAGAATTCTCTAAAAATTTATGCATTCCCTCCTCTGCTGACCAAGGTGATACTGAAGATCAAAGCAGAACAACCAACAGGCATCTTGATAGCTCCAGACTGGCCAAGGCAACACTGGTACCCATTGCTATTGACCATAACTCGGACCAAACCATGGCCTTTGACCCTATGGCCCCTGCTCCTAACACAGCACAATTACAGGACTGTACATCAAGACCTGAAAACATTGCATCTGACAGCCTGGAGGCTACCATGACTTCTCCACCTAACTCTCTTTCCAAATCTGTTCAGGAGATCTTGCTAGAAGCACGCAGACCTTCCACCAGAAAAACCTATTCAGCCAAGTGGAAGAGATTCAGCATCTGGAATGCCAACAGGGGTCAGGACACAGCATTACTGAGTATACCTCAGATATTAGAATACTTGGCAGAACTATTTCATACTGGACTCTCATACTCCTCAATAAAGATTCATGCCTCAGCAATCTCAGCAAAATACAACGGTGACCCTCCAGTGTTTTCACACCCCCTGCTAAGACAGTTTCTAAGAGATATAAAGAATATCAAGCCTCCCAGAAAACAGCCAGTACCTGCATGGGACCTCAATTACGTGTTGGAAAAATTAACTCCATTTGAGCCAGCAGCAACTTCAGAAATGCAATTTCTTTCATGGAAGACGGCCTTCTTATTGGCAGTCACCTCTGCCAGAAGAGTTTCGGAGATACAGGCACTCATGGCAGTGCCCCCCTTCCTCATTTTTCATCAAGACAGAGTTTCTCTAAGAACCAATCCTACATTCATGCCAAAAGTTATTTCCAGGGTGTCTCTAAATCAAGCTATTCACCTACCTACATTCTTCCCCAATCCTCAAAATAAGGGGGAAAAACTACTGCATGCTTTGGACATACACAGACAACTACGCTACTACTTGGACAGAACTAAGGCCACCAGAAAGTCTGACCAACTGTTTGTAGCCTATGCTGCTGGAGTACAAGGAAAAGCAATCTCCAAACAAACAATTTCAAAATGGATTGGACATTGCATCAGATTTTGCTATTCTTACCATGGAAAAGGTGTGCCAGCCAATATTAGGCCACATTCCACCAGAGCTATAGCCACTTCCACAGCTTTCCTAAGAGGAGTGGCAACAAAGGACATTTTAGAGGCTGCTACATGGAGCTCCATGCATACATTTACCAAGCATTACAACCTGCCCTTATACTCCAGATCCCGAGCAGGCTTTGCTTCGGCAGTCCTGCAGGGAATTTTAGGTACACCATCCTTATCATAGTTCCATCCACCCCCAGCCTGGCTATGGTATTCAACCCATATGTTATGACTGCAGTTGCATTCTTGAAGGACATAGTACAGTTTTATACCTACCATAAATGTAGATGTCCGATAGATATGCAACTGCACTCGGATTTTCCCACCCTCCTACCCCTCTGTATCCTTCTTTTTGGGTCCCTACCCCTTTTCCCATCAGCTGGGGGTATTCCCTATGGTGTATCTGTTTATTACTGTTGTGCATGTTTGGGATTATTTTTTTATCCATTTACCAAATTTAGCCTTCCTAAAAGGGCACCTGACATCTAGAGCAAGAAACACTGAAGAAGATGGCGTCGGCCGATGCCTTTATACTCCAGCCGTTGTGACATCGGAGAGGAGGTGACACCAGCCGACGCCGGACCCAGACTTTGGAATTCGGCCGACCGAGGGCTGCCTGAGGCAGGACAACCCATATGTTACGACTGCAGTTGCATATCTATCGGACATCTACAATTATGGTAGGTACAAAACTGTACTTTCCAGTGCCTTCAGCTCCGTCAACCCTTTGATTCCATTGGAAGAGGCTCCCTGACTTCTTCAGTTCCATTGGAAGAGTCTGGGAGCTGACACTCTCTCGTCGGTTCTGGGGGGGGGAGTCGAACCGATGCGTCGGTTCCGACCCTTCATCTCGGGGCTTCGGAGCAGATGAGCTCGGCTCCATCCCCTGGTTCGAGCCCACTGTCTCGGCGCGGGGGGAGTTGCCATCTTCTTCGGAACCGGTAGCTTCCTCGGGTCGGAGCAGTGGTGCCTTCGATGCCATGAGGAGGGTTATGTCATTTAAGACGCACACATTAGTCAGGTCCCTCCTCCTCCTCCTCCTCCCATAAAGTGCCGCTTTCTGCCTCTACATAATAGGCCCCTGTGAAGTGTCGAGACCCGGAGCCTCAGGTAACCCCATTGGGTGACCCTTGCTGTACTGAAACCTCACCAGAAGCCCCCACTGATGAAGTTCTCCAGAAGAAACTGTGTAAGAGGAGGCATTTAGATTCCCTGCAGGAATCTTTGACATCAGACACCGACTTAGAGGAATCGGAAGTGCCCCCATGGTCCTCCTCAGAGGATATCTCCTTTGCTGATATCTTGGAAGTCCTGAAGCAGTGGGGTGACTGGCAAGTCCGTTAGCCCTACTGAGGATGAGTCGGTGCTCCTGAAGGCCTTTGAGTCTCAACCTTCCACCTCGTGGGTGACTCCGCCCTTTGACGAGTTGATGGAATTGGTTGCTTGAAGAGTGTGGGAGTCTCCTGATTCTATGGAACCAGTCCCTCGGAGGCCCAACAAGTTTAGCACCTCTCCCCAAGGCAAGATGCTCCTCACTAAGAGAGTCCCGGTTGATGCCATGGTGGTGATGTCAGAAATGTCTTCTACTGTCCATCCTCCTAATAGAGATTCCAGCATGATGGACAGATATGGGAAATGCATCTTTAGTTCTGCAACCTTTGCTATGCGATTGCTTAACTGTTTGACTCATTTTACCCGTCTTCAAAGAGATCTCCTGAAAGAGCTTGGAGATACTCTGCAGGGTAATACAGATGGAGCTGTCTGTGAGAAAGTGACAACACAACTTAATACCCTTAACTCCATTGTGAACTCGTCCATGCGGCTCATTTCCTATGCAGCCAGTGGTTCGGCGATAGCTCTTCGGAGACGGTCCTGGATGTGCTTATGCTCCTCTGCGGAAGCCATCAAGTCTTCCTTTGTCAACACCCTATTCGATGGCTCTTCTCTTTTTGGGCCCAAAGTCAAGGAGACTCTCACTAGGTGTGAGCAAGAGGGAAAGACTCTATCTGCCGTAGGTATCCATTTTTCCAACTCTACCAGACCATACCAAAAGGGCAGAAAGGTGGGAAAATGTGGTTCTGAAAGTCCCAAGGAGCTTTCCAGAATATGCGTAGTGAACCCTCCTCCAGGGGCAGAGGAGGGGGCAATAATGGAAAACGCCACTTCAGTGGCAGAGGGGGTCCGCAGAATCAGGATGACAGGAATCGGTTCCTTTATAAGCCCTATCAGCACTCCTGAAAGGAGGCCCGACTGTCCTGCCCTGGAGGCTGTCGGGGGTCGCTTGGCTTTGTATCCAGATGCCTGGCTAGGAATTACAACAGATTATTGGGTACAAAGCATCATTACCAGAGGATACATCATTCCATTCTTAGGAAAACCCACCTGTTAGCAAAAAAAATCCCAGACGTTCCACCCAGTCTCAGGGATCAAGCAGCCATAGAAATTCAGAGGATGCAGGAAAAGAGTAATCCAGTCAGTCCCAGCAGACCAAATAGGATCCAGAACTTGCTCCAGATTATTTTTTAGTTCGAAAGAAGATGAGGGGACTGGAGGTCCATCTTGGATCTCAGCAGACTCAACACATTTGTAAAAAAGGAGAAGTTCCGGATGGTCACGCTTCAGTCTATTCTCCCATTCTTCGGAGTGGGCGATTGGATGTGCTGTATAGATCTCAAGGATGCGTACTACCACATCAAGATGGCCAGGCCATCCAGAGATCATCTGCGTTTCCGGCTGGGAGCCAGTCACTACCAATTCCAAGCACTTCCCTTTGGACTCTCAACAACCCCTAGAGTGTTTAACAAATGCATGGCAGTGGTTACGGCTCACTTGACGCATCTAGGATTCTGAGTGTTTCCATATATGGACGACTGGCTCCTTACCACCGCCTCCAGGCATCAGCTAATTCTGTCCTGGGATCACACACTCAATCTCTGCTCTCAGTTAGGTATCACTATCAATTTCGAAAAGTCTGCTTTGTCGCCATCGCACACATCTCCTTTATCAGAGCAGAACTAGACACCACCACCGCCACAGTAAGAATTGCCCCTGGACAGAATAACCACTCTTCGGAGCCAGGTCTCGGACATTTTGCAGAGGAGAAAAGTACCAGCCCATCAAGTACTGAAGCTACTAGGCACCATGGCAGCTACGCTCATAGCAGTTCCTCTCAGATGTATGCACATGAGGATTCTCCAGTGGTTACTAGTCACCCAGTGGTCTTGCCAACAACTTCCCATGTCATTCTTAATCATGATTACGGACTCTTGCAAGAAGGATCTTCGCTGGTGGTTGA
This sequence comes from Protopterus annectens, assembly GCF_019279795.1. Taxonomy (NCBI): domain Eukaryota; kingdom Metazoa; phylum Chordata; order Ceratodontiformes; family Protopteridae; genus Protopterus; species Protopterus annectens. The sequence continues at coordinate 415,529,211 of NC_056729.1, forward strand.
CCAGCCAACAAGTTACAGTGGGTCGACCATTTGTTCTCCCCCCGCCATCAGCCATGGTGACCATGGACGCTTCACTGATGGGGGGGGCTTTTTCAGGGAAGTACAGCCCAAGGCACCTGGTCGGAGACAGAATCACAGTTGCACATCAATGTTCTGGAGCTGAGAGCGGTGCTTTTGGCATTGCAGCACTTCCACGACTCTCTGCCTCTAGGGATGATTGCGATAGACAGACAACATGTCAGTGGTCTGGTACATCAACAAGCAAGGGGGAACCAAATCTTACCCCCCTGTGTCGAGAGGCCTTGAGCATTTGGCAGTGGGCTGTGTCAACCGGGTGCTTTCTGATAGCAACACATATCCCTGGGAAATCCATCGTGATAGTGGACAAACTGAGCAGAGCCATTCTGCTACCGCATGAGTGGTCTCTCAAAAACGAAGTTGCGGAGAAGATTTTTTGCAGATGGGGCCAGCCTTGCTGCAACCTGTTTGCATCCCCTATGAATGCCAAACGCAGAAGCTACTTTGCCTTGAATTCCCCACCAAGGGACAGCCCAAGGGACTCGTTTGTACACGATTGGCCCCCGGGACTCCTGTATGCTTTTCCACCTATACCCCTGTTTCCGAAATTCTTGCAGAAAGCCAAAACCCTGGGAAGGACTGTAATCTTAATAGCCCGTTTTTGGCCTCGTCAGATTTGGTTCCCCTTCCTCCGACTATCAACTGGCGGAACCTTGGATTCTGGACCCAGTTCCAGACCTACTGACACATTCGTCAGGGGCCCTCCATCCCTCCCTTTGTTCCCTCAGACTGACAGCTTGGCTGCCCCGATTCCCTACCTAGCCAGGTCACACGATTTTTCTTTCTGAGGTGTACAGCACATTCATGTATCTTCGCATAAGGCTTCCACCAGAAAGTTGTCTGCTATTAAATGGAAGCGATTTGCTTTTTGGGCCTCTCAGAATAGCATTGATCCTTATGTTGCCCCGATTGCTAGTATCCTGGAATTCCTATCTAAGCTTTTTCACGAAGGTGCTGCAGCTGCCACTATTAGGGTTCAATTGGCTGCGATCTCGAATTTCCACCTCGGAGCTGAGGGTTCTAGTTTGATGTCTCACAGGTTAAGTAAGGCCTTCCTTAAGGGCATCATTCATCTTAGGCTGCCTGTTAGACAACCCTTTACTGCCTGGAATCTAAATTTTGTGCTATAACGTATTATTCTTTCCCCCTTTGAGCCTGCATCATCCTGTCAGTTGAAGTTTCTTTCTTGAAGGACTATTTTCGTGGTGGCCATTACCTCAGCACGCAGGGTATCTGAGCTTCAAGCCCTTTCTATCAAACTTCCATATTTGGTGTTCCATCCAGACAGAGTATCACTGAGGACTGATCCCTCATTCCTGCCAAAGGTGTGTTCTGAGTCCAATCTGAACCAAGCTATTGAACTTCCAACCTTTTTCAGTAATCATTCTAATCAGTTGGAATACATGTTGTATAAACCTGATGTCCACAGACAATTGAGATTCAATTTGGACAAGACAAAGGAATTTAGAAGATCTGACCAACTCTTTGTATCTCATGCTGACGCTAAGAAAGGATTACCAGTTTCTAAAGTTGCCCTTTGCAAATAGCTAACTGCATTACATTTATCTACTCTTCAGCGAACCAAATATTAAGAGCATGGTGTGAAGGCCCATTCAACTAGAGCCATCTCCACTTCTTCGGCTTGTATGACTCGTTTACCTTTGGACACTATGTGCAGCTGCCACTTGGTCTAAGCCTCACACCTTTATCACTCATTACAAAGTGGACAGGGCTTCCTTTGGTTCTACTGTCCTCAGGAATATACTTCTTTGAGCCACCCAGGATTAGGGTGCTTGGGACGCTACCCATGTATAAGAATAAACGAGATTGAACAACTTCACATAAAGAAGTTATGTACTTACCATAACGTTCCATGCGAGTTGTTCATCTCGCCTTTATTCTTACATTCCCACCCACCTTCCCCCTCCAGGGTCTCGAAGAGCGAGTAGACTTGGGGGTCTGGTCGTCTTGTTCTGGGACTTCTTACTCCAGCTGGAGTATTTAGTGAGTTATACCTGTTCTTGTTGGGTTCAACAAACTAGATCTGAGGTAGGACAGAGCATCATGGGATAGGGGCCTGGCCTCGAGATGCTCTGAGATCTTTAGCTAGTAAAGCAGCTGACTCTGAGCCGATGGTTTGGCTCTGAACCCATGTGTAAGAATAAAGCCAAAATAAACAACTCACATGAAACGTTATGGTAAGTACATAACTTCTTTTTTCTTCCCTTCTGCTCAGCATTGCAATGCGCGATGGAGTTTGCTATGACCATGTTTTCCACTCTGTGGCAAGGAATATTCCTGAATGCCTTCCCTCCTTTCCTTTTTGACCCATCAGTTCATCCCAAAAAGGCCAAAATTCATTTGATTTGCCTCCTTATAGATGAGAAGGATACCAAAGAATGCAAAGGGAAAAGGTGATATACAAAATAAATAAATAAATAACCAAACCTCTTATGCCAGATCATAGAAAAGTCTGGAGTGAGGACTTGAAATTATAAAACATCAGAATCAGTCTAAGGTACTCAGGCAAAAGGTTCCACAGACAAAAGGCTGGTACACAAAGGAGTGAGCCCCTGAGGTATCAAGATGGAACTTTGGAAACTCGCATAATCCATGAAATTAAGTATGCAAAGTGTCTGCAAGCCAGTACTATCTTAGAAAACAAAACAAGGGTTTTATAAGCAATAACAGGCAACAAATTCAGTCTTTGGTTGGTGAGATTTCTGCCTCCTCCTTTAGATCTCTGAGCCTGGCTAGAGTAACAGAAGTAAATGACTTTTCCAGTAAGTGCATCTACTTTTGACAAGTAGAATTGGGGATGAGAGATGCCCAGTGTTGCACCACTCAGTGCTTACAGGTCATCCTGATGTATCTCTGGTATGTTTTCTGTTTAGATTTCACTGATTCTATGGTTAAGGTAAAGATGCCACTTAATGCCACTTATGTATTCACATTTGACCTATGTTATGGCAATATTGTGACACAGCACTAGTTATTTAAGCAGTAAGAGCTTTGGATCTCCACCTGCCATTGAAGACACCCCCCCCCCATAGGATATGAAATTTCATGATTAAAAGATGTCCCATCCCTCATGTGAACCATCTGTTTTGGCATTGAAGTTAATGATTTGGAAAATACTTTGCAGTAGCCATTGTATCTACTTGTAGAATGAAAGAGCTACAGGTCCTCTGGGATACGTAAACTCATGTTTCTTAAGGATTAGATGTCCCAAAAAAACTAGCATGTGTTTCCTTGCAAAAGTGTTTTCCAGATTCTCTGAAGCAGTCCATTCACCTCCTTTGCAGGGGACAATAATGTGAGGAAAGACTGCAGAGTTAGATGCATACAAGTTTAGCAAGACAGAATGACTACTCATCCTTTGGAAAGGAGTGCTAGTTGCCAAACAAACCTTTTCCAAGTGGATTACTAGCTGCCTTATCTTATGCTGTCAGGTGGAGAAACATTTGAAACTACTGCCGATGAAGACCACACTACCAGAAATATGGCTTTTTTCCATTGCTTTTTCAAGAATGTTTCCCACAACAGACATCTGTACTTGCAGCTAGTTGGTTGTCTCTATCATCGTATTCCTGTCTTGTCTGTGTTTCAGTTCAGTCTCCCCTTGGTATGTATGTATGTATTTCAAGGCTCAGCCTTCTGAACCTTTGCCTTTGGGCTGCTTTCTAGTTCCTTCCACCTTTATTTCTGGATTTATCCCAGTATTTGACCCACAAAGTAGAGACCCCAGTATTAGGTATAGAAGATGTGTTGTACTGTAACATTTGATCCATGCTTTTAGTTTGTCCCAGTTGCTCTTCTGCTGTTGTCCTGTAGTTGTACTGGTCCTTCATCTGCGTTTGGTTTCTGGACTTACCTAAAAGTTAGTCAAATGCATGATTTTATAATCCTTGTTAATGATGTATATCAGAACTTCATAGTTGCTGCATGTACATTTGCTCTGTCAGGGGTGAACTTACAGGTTCAGAGGCTAAGTTCACTTATGTAGTCATCATTTGGTGTTATTGCATATGCCAGCAGTAAGAACGTAGACTCCTAAGGAAAAAGTATAACATTTTGATTTGTAGAGAGGATGCATTCAGTGCATGAGGCTTCAAGACTGGTTTAATCACAGATTGACTGATGAGGTAAGAATGTGTTTATTTTATTTATTGTTCCAGGTAATACGTCATTCATGCATTTCTGCATTGTTTTCAGGTGTATTACAATTATAACATTTATTTTGCAGAACAACAAAAATTGGACTATACTATTGCTGCTGGTATGCAGTTTTCAGTTGGAGACAAATGTATGGTAAGTAGCTTATTCATGTATTAGCTTTTTAAAGATCTTTTTATGTATCAGCAAGTTTTTAGTTAAGTTTCCATAAATCTTTTGCTTTAGAAACAATGCATGTTACTTAAATGCTTAGCTTTAACAATAAGGGGCTTTTCAGTAAAGTTCAGCTGGTCTTATTGTTTTCTTAACTTTGATTAAATTATCACTTATGACATAGGCACACATAACACATACTTTAGAAAAAACATATTAACACATTTCATGTTTATACATAATGGTATTGCATATGTTTTCTTTCTTTGCAACCATTAATATTCACTCCAAAGTTGTATAAATTGGTCAGCTCCTGCTTTTCGTTAAATCTCAGTTCTCCCCTGAACATTATTTTGGCATGTATCGTGCCCACAAATTCCGTTTATTTTTCTTTAATTTATTCCTTCTCTTTTCTAAAGATCCAATTTCCAGTTCTTTCATCTCTCTTACAATATTCAGTACACCAGATATAGTTGGTTTAGATTCTGATTTACATTTTCTAATATTTCTTATGGCAGCCAATAGAATTAAACCTAATAAAGTCATACTGTAACTAGGCAATTCAAATCTTGCTTGTATCTTGTTCACTTCCCTGAATTTCAGACTTTCTACCGAATTGCTTGCTATTGCACCTTTAAATTTTGCATTTCCCTCAGCAAAGATTATTCAGAACTCTAAAGATTAATTTCTTGCACCTACAGACAGCTTGATTCCATATAAATGTAGTCAGCAACGAGAAAAAAAAAAGACTAGCAACTCTAACTTCATGAGGGAATCTTTGTATATTTAAGTCAGAGCACAATGTGCAAAACTCCACTGGACGATTTGCCCTCAGCTGTAGACTGTCTCCCACTGAGATCGTTTGCTAATGGAAAAAAAAAAACAGAAGCTAATATCTTTGCAGATGCTAAAAACTTTGCATTTTTGTTGCTTTTGTCATTTTGTCTTATTTTCAGTTTTGTTTTTTTTACACAAAACTTGACTATAGCTTTTGTCAAGGACATTAATGTAGCCACACACACTTGTAAAAACATGGGAATTGTCTTAATTCTATATATAATAAAATGCATATAATCGGTACACTTTTATACCCCCCATCCCCACCTCAGCAGCCCAAGATCACAGCATAATATTAACTTAAGCTTGCTTGTGTTGAGTCTTTCTTATCTTGTTGCTGGGATTTATTTTACTTGTTTCTCCCCCCCCCCCCCTTAGTGTCTGTCTGAACATTGATAGCATAATTTGAAGTATATACTTTACAGTCCACCCACAAGTTTTGCAAAGTCAAGAAAACTCCAGTCTTTCTCAGTCACTTTTACTTGCAAAGCCATATTTCACAAATATGATTGACGCTTTATAGTTTCTCATTTATTCACTAATGTCATTGTTGTTGGTCTTCCTGATCATCTTCTAACACCAGTCAGTAGTTGAAGTCCAGAGAACTGTTGATTCTTCCAATCAGCTCCTGTGCTTTTTAATGTCTCTCAAGCATTTTCCTTTAGAACAGTGGGAAACATTTCACTGGCAGAGTCTTTATCAGAAAAATGTGAAGCAGAATCCCCTTCACTTTGCTGGCTCACTTTTTGTTAGCTAAACATTATTTCCTCTTTACCCTGTTTTGCATCCAAAAATGTCCACCTAACCACTTAATCCAAAATAACTTACTTTCCAGCTGTCAACATGGTTTCAGACCTTCACACAGCACTACCGCTGCCCTCCTTTCCTGATTGCATTAACAAAAACCACAACCGTAATAATCTTTCCTCTGCACTGTTTATCGACCTGTCTAAAGCATATGGCATGGTAAATCACAAGATTCTCATAAACATACTCAAATCCCTGTCATTAGATGCACTTTCCATAAAATGGTTCCAGTCCTACCTAGATAAGACAGCAGGCTGTATTATGGTATAACACTCTATCCACCCACCTGACCGTTACCCTTGGTGTCCCTCAAGGGTCCATACTAGGACCTCTCCTTTTCCTCCATATTTATTAATGACCTTCATCTAGCCATCCCCCAAGCCACATGCATACAATATGCTGATGACTCCACACTGATATGCTCAGCCACATCCATCTCTGACCTTCACTCTCTAACCCAGAAGGTATTTAACACAGTTGAACAGTGGTTCACACAGCATTGCCTTCTCTTGAACCCCCCCAAAAAATAAACTCTTCCTCTTCAGTCCTACTCATAAGTCCTCTCCTTTTGATTTCTCTGTTACATCCACCAATGGTACCATTATATCACCAGACCCAACCACCAAACTACTTGGTATCACTATTGACAACAATCTGAACTTTGACATCCATATCAACAGTACTATAAAAACTGTCAACAAAAAACTTGGCTCTCTCTATAGGATTAAACCCTTCCTTTCACCTACAGCCAAAACAACTATAGCTCACACTCATCTAATCTCTACACTCCTGTATGACTCACCCAGTTTTCCTAATCTATCTAAGAATAACCTCATCAAATTGGAAATGTCCTACAATAACATTGTCAGATTTGCTACAGGCAATCCATTTAGAACCCACCATTGCATTAATATAAAGCAGCTAGGATGGCTAGAATTACAAAACCTGATTAAATTCCACCAACTTACCATTGCCCATAAGACTCTTTATAAACCTTCCAATACTCCTATTCTATCTACCCTCATCATCCCCTATAAAAATCTGAAGTCCTTACGGTCATCACACAAACTTCTTGTATGTACCTCTAAACCTACAACAGGGCTGAGGATTCTCTCTTCTCTAATGCTGTTGGAAAATCCTGGAATCTTCTCCCCAATGACCTTTCCTCACTTGCCTCTTTATCACTCTTCAAAAACAGACTGAAACTTTTCCTCAGAACACACTGGTTATGCTCCTGCACTAAACTTGACTAGTCATCTATCTCTTCAAACTTGGCTCTGTCTACCCCATACTTCTCAATAACTGTTATACCTTCCTTATTAACTATAAATACGATCTCTCTCTAAATTACATTATTTCCAACCTCTGTGGATACTTATTATTGAGGGAACCCTTTATTAATATTACTATACAATAAACTGCCTTCCTTTTTTTTTTATTATGTACTGTACTCGTATGATGTATTGTACCTGTATTTTGCACTGTTATGATTTTTTACCTCAATGAACATTATGTGTTGACCTGTATGATGCATTGTATATATGACTGTTGCTGTTTGTTGTTTTTTTTGTTTATGTCTTGGAGCTTATCTCCCCGGGCCTCTACTGAAAATGGACATATATCCAGTTAGACTAGCCCGGTCAACAAATGTAAAATAAATGAATAATAAAATGTCTGTGATCCTCCAGGAAAAAAAATATTCCAAAGAATAATACAGCAGCTTGTCTCACACCTGCCTCTTGACATTCCCTGCTTGCTGGGATAAATTTGCTTCTCTTCTGCTTGGTGTACATTGCATAATCATTTCCCACAAACACTCTGCTGTATCTAATTTTTAATACTTTCCCTTTTTGCCAGAATTTTGTCAGGATCATCTCTTTCTGCTGGTATGTTTGCATCATTACTAATATAGGTCTTGGCTGCTTTCTCGTGGCTAGGTTTGAAGTATATACCCGATGTGCCCTTTTAACAAACCTTGCGGTGGTACACCAGTCCAGTTGCCTATTTTGTGGGTTCATAAAATTAATACAGTCTGCCCCTATCATTTTCTCTGGTACAGCAGAAAATCTCAGGTTTTCTGTGTGTACTCTTATCTTTCAACTCTATTTTTGAAACAGCTCTTCTTAAGAAGCCTCATACTCATCCAGACTTTTTTCTTCATTTCGTCTTCTGATTTTTGCAGTTTTATCAGTTCATCTGAATAGATAGTTAAAACTTTATTTTGCCAGCCTTTTGTTATTTGAGTTGATATATTCATTCAGTGTTTCATTTATTTTAATCACATCCAGTTTGTTTTTATCTCTAAATTACTGGATGCCATCTCTTGTACAAGAGTTGAAGCTTGAACTGTTTTTTGCTGAACAGTTGTAAGATTCTTCACTGGCAATGTTTTCCCTTCATCTTTTCTAGTCAATTTTCTTTCCAGTTCTCAAACTTTCGTATTTACTGGCATTCAGGCAGTGTACTTACTAGCCAGTAACTGAATGTTACCTAAGATGAGAATTTCACTTGCTCCCTTTTCTCAGTTTTTGTTTTCACACTGGGAGAGCTGAAATTAAGCTGTTCATCAGCCTGCAGACATCTTTGAAGTCCGTGTGCTAAACGTTTTTGTGCTCTGGAATTATCAAAAATATTTGCTTAACACCAGCCTTTAAACTCCGGCATATTATCAAAATGCTCCCTTATTTTCCCTTTCGCACTCTGCAACTGCTTCTTTCTCTGTTTTGCGAGTTTCCCCTTATTCTGCAGTACTTGATATTTGCCAGCTTGTCCAAGTAATTCCTGTTGCTTCCCATATTTCTTTATCTCCTGCTTCTACTTTGTTTTTAAACTCGGTTTTCCTTTTCTCACTCTCACTAGTTATCCCTTCTGAGGACGTTTCTGGCTTCCGTAATAACTCAAATAATTTCCATTACCCATTCCCTAAATTCCTCTCTTCCACAAGTACATAGGAAAGTGTCAGTGTCTCATTTTTACTTCATTGCCATGCATCTTTGTCTTCTGAAATAGTTACTAGATGTTGGTCAAAGCTTTCAGTTAAATGCATGTGTTCCTGTGAAGTATAATTTCTATCCAGTCTAGTCCAGATGTTCATCATCCACACTGCTCAGTGGCATGAGTTTTGTGCAAACACCTACACTGGCAACTTTCCAGAGCTCAGAATCCCCTCCTCTGACTGTCTGTGATTGGAAAGGAATTGTCAGTACCCTATCAGGGGAATTCTAACCCCTGTCACAGAAAGTCAGTTATTCAGTCTTTTGTGCAAGCTGTAGGACTCGCATAGTTGAATCTCTACAGCAGACTGCATTGGCGGATGACAGCTTCCAGTCATAGGTAAGATCCCTTTGGGAACGTCCCTTCCTCTCTATGCTTTTGTTTTATTTAAAAAATGTGCCTATGTTAGCTTTTTATTTTAATATACTTATTTACTATAGCAATAACCCACGCCTGGGTGTGGGTAATGCTGGATTTACCCACGGTTGGCGTGGTTTGGTCGCCCTCGGGACCAAACAAAGCCAACCGTGGGTAAATCCAGCATTACCCACACCCAGAAGTGGGTTATTGCTATTATACACTGACATTATTTAAGAAAAGAAATAATTACTTTTCTTAAATAATGGCATTGTATAATGCCTCTTTACTGCCCTTCCGCAGCTGTCTGGTATTCTGCGGCAGTTCTGATGTACTGCGCATACCTATGCAGTACATCAGAGCTGTGGGCAAAAGCAACGGAGAACGCAAGATCTCCGTTGCTTTTTTTTTTAAAAAAACTGTCTCGCTATGTTAAATAGGTTTAACATAGCGAGGCAGCTTTAAAATAAGCAACGGATATCTCCGTTGCTTATTTTAAAGCTGTATCGCTATGTTAAACCCATTTAATATAGCGAGACAGCTTTAAAAAAAAAAGGCAACGGAGATCGCAAGATCTCCGTTGCTTTTTACACACTGTGTCGCTATGTTAAAGGAGTTTAACATAGCGAGACAGCTTTAAAAAAAAGCAACGGAGATCTCCGTTGCTTTTTTTAAACCTGTGTCGCTATGTTAAACTCTTTTAACATAGCGAGACAGTGTTTTATACTAACGGAAAAAGTCCGGGCGACCGGACCTTTTTCCGTTAGTATATTGAGGGATTTACAACGGGCACGCTGGTTGAGCTGGCCAATCAGCGTGCACGTTTTAGGGGAGACATTGTATAATAATGTAGTTAATTCATCTGGGAATTATAACTTACTAATTGATTGTATGCTTAATACTGGATTTATGCAGTTACGGGACTTTTATGACTTGAACTGGGAAACTGAACTTTTGTGGTGTTTCAGTGGTTAACCAGTCTTTTTAGCCAGCTCTACTTAAGCTGACTAATGGTTTGGGTGTTTGGAATGTGACCTGAAGTGTTGGAAGCTGGCTGGCTGTTATGTCCTATGCAGAATAGAACCCATATAGTTTAACCTACTGCAGCAGTGTTCATTTCATCCTCACCTGTTAGGGTAAGTTTACTTACACAACTGTGCTTTACAGTAGCTACCTATAACAGCAAATAGAAATACTGCCCATACTCAAAATGACTGTTGTTTAAGGATTGCTGTGTCAGGTCATATTAGAAGGTGTGCATGGATTAGATTTGAGTGGTTTGTAGAGATTAAGGCTGAGTGTGGATGTGCCTGTAATGGGAAGTTTGCTGCTTAACCATACATTTGCAGGTTTACTCTTCTGTCTGCCTGCATGAAAGCTCTGAAAGGTTAACTTCTAATTTGCAGTCATTGCATGTTAAGCCTTTTAACAAAAAAGTTATGTTAGGTAAGCATTTATATCTCTAGAACTGTCAGTTGTTACTACAGAAATACAAACAGCAAAATTGTTTAGCACAGACTTATCTTTACAAATGGATCATCTATCATATTCAAATTACTCTTAAAAAATGAATTTCATAAGTCAGAATCAGCAAGCTCATGAAAATCTTGTAATGTTTTGTAGACAGCTTACACCTGTAAATGTCCAGTGTGTGTTTCCATATATGTACTGTTTTTTTTTTTTTTTTTTTCTTCCATCTTTTATCTTTAATACGTCTCCAGGTAATTTTGTCCATATTGTTTGGTTGTTGAGGTGTTTAACAAAGTGTGAAATTATGACAATTGGCACACCATTGTGTATGAACTAACTATCTTTTGGGCTGTTTTAGACAGCTTCAGTTATTACTGACAGTTGTATTGCCTCTCATGACGCTTTAAAATAATTCCTTTTAGTAAATTGGATGTAGGAAGGTTTTGCCGTTAAGATGAACACGAAGAGGCAAAATTAGATACTTTCATGTGTCACATGATTGAGACATCATTAGGGTTTAACCTCGCAAGATGAGAGAGTGTCAGTTTAGAAGCCCGTCATGAGGCTTACCATGCCATCACATTGTTGTCAAAAAAAAATTGGCTTCCTTGAGATGGCCTTCATAGGAAGCAAGTGCTTGTTCAGCAGACTCTTTACCATGAATTACACTTAACAGATAAAGCCACTGTATGTGTTTTAGATTATTTCTAGCATCAATTCAAGTTCAACAATCTTAATCAGTAGTGTCCATACCTTTCAACCGTACCGAATCACTCGGTTATTTCTGGGTTTTGGGTCCAAATGGGTTGCCACGATTCCCGAGTGGCACACCTTAATTTCCCGGCCTTTTTTTTTTTTTTTTTTCCATGTTTTTTTTTAGGACTGATGTCATCACACGTAGGCGTGCGTGTGACATCAGCTTCGTGAGCAGCCTGTCAGAATTCAGCTGAGGCTGATGAATCCTTTGATTCCTTCCTGTTTTACTGTGTAACTTCCAGTCCCTTCCAAGTACCCACCACTGTGTTTTGGCAAGTCTGTTCAACATAAAAGTAACAAGCAACATTTCTCTGTCACTGTCTGTCATTGTCATGTCTCAATCTCATATAATCTCACTATTTTAAAAAGTTTGTTCTTTTAGTTTGCTTTTATTAAATTTATAGTAACTGTTTGCCCAGCTAGCTGATAAGCTGACGAACATATTGTGAACAGAGGCAGTGTGTGTCTATCACCATGATCACTGTATCATTCATCATTATATTTATGCATTGCTTTGCACATACAGTAGTATACTACACACAAGTAACACACGACTGTCGCCCACCAACCTGTCCTGAACCAAGCCCTTGTCCTGAGCTCACTAAAGCAAGCAGTAAAAGCAGACAACACAAGACAACAGTTGAACAGACAGTAACACAGTATATATTTTCAACAGGCATTAGGATGGATAAACACATGAATGAAGAAGACATGTCTGTCGTGCCGTGCGTGGTGTTAACCAGACCAGAACAGACCTATTTTGCAGATGAGACTACTTATCTAGCTGTGCGTGCCTGCCATGCCAACCTGAGTGAGTGAGGGAGACCAGTTTGTTTACAAGTGCTGGTCTCGTCCTCACTCATGTGTCTAGCACGCTGCAACTGCCTGTCTGGGATAGGGAATAAAGAGAGAGAGGGGTGGGGCAGATCCACGCAGAACAGTTTGAACTGAAGACGTTTAACAACCAAGGGAACGGAAAGGTTAGGGAAGTGGAAAAAAAGGACGAGGTGTGCGGCGGTAATACTGGTAAATTTAATTTACTAGTCTAGCAGCAGGCATTTTTTTTTTATTTAAAATAAATGTGTGTGTGCTGTGTGACTGTCGGTGACCCTGAATCCACCTGAAGTTCCTGAACTCCCCCAGCACCGGCAGCAGTCAGACTCAGAGAGGCTCAGAGCAGCAAAACAAAAACTGCAATTGAACAAGTTAAGAAGTAAGAACACAGTGGAACGGACACGGAGCTGTGGGGCGGTGATCATGAAAAACTTTATTTCATCTGCTGCTTCTTCCCCCGGCTCCACCACCACCAGCAGGTAAAAAAAAGTAAATTTATATGCACGCAAAGTTTTTTTTTTTTTTTAGAAAATGTTTTTTCTTTTATTTTCATGAGCTACAAATGCTGCCAAATTACAGTTATGTGTTACTGATGTATAAGAGATCAAACTAAGGCAAAGCATCCAGTGGAGGCAGAACAGGTACTAACTGTTGTCAGCAGCCTGACAGACATTATGCTATACTGTATACATAATCATTAGTAATTACAAAAATATAAAGGTGACCTTGTTGATTTCCCAGCTATTTCTGAGGGGTGGGTGACTAAATGTTTTTATATTATTTGTTAGTGGCAGTTTCATTTATGTGAGTAAAATAGATGAACTGCAAGGCAGAATTTATAATCGACTGATTCCTCCTATTTCTCCCACCAGTGCCAGACCAGTTCTGTTCCTCTTGCTCTGTGACTTGAGTATTTTAAAAAGAAAAATGGTTGGTTATTTTATTTGAAATGGTTGCTATTTTTATTTCATTTTATGTCTGTGTGAGCTAGCCTGTGACTGAGTTTACTATGTATTTAGTTAGTAAGTTAACAGGTAAAAATTTCATTTGTAATTTTGTATTTAAGTTTTATTTTATACAAGTTAATCTTATTTCATTTTTATTTATTTAAATTTTACACCATTGTAGTACTTGTTGAATTTGTTTGTTTTGTGTGTGTAGTAGTAAGTAAGTAGACTAGTTAGTACAAATTTTACAAAACAATACATTTTATTTTTATAAGAGAACTTTAATATTGTAGTTTTGCACAAGTTCAAATATTAATATAAATAAAACACTTCTTATTTTGTGTTTCATGATCATATTTTGGTTGTCTGCTGCTCAGTTTGCATTTAAAAGTTGGTATCCCACAATTCCACTGGAGTGGGTGGGGCTACATAATTATGTATGTGCATTTTATGTTAATCAGCATACAGATTTGTACCTATTTTTCATGGGCATTGTCCAGATTTTTGATGTTTCCAGGTTGAGAGGTATGGTAGTGTCCTCTTGTTACTGGAAACCAAGTTTTCCTCATAAAGAGCTCTTAAAGTGTAACTGTAAAGGATAGCTATAAATGTTCTTTGTTGGTGTAGTTTTTTTAATTGATATACGTTTTTTGTGTTGTTTAGTTGGAAGTTATGCTTACATCCGAATTGTTATAAGCTAGAAGTTATTTCATACCACCTGTATAAATATATATCACTGGATAATTATTGTTAATAAGTCATCTTGTTGATTTCATGTAACTGTTGGCTGCTACTTGTTATACTTTGTTTTTTATTACAGGGATGCGTTTTGTGCATGTCTTTCGTCTATTCACATCTTAGTCTACTCCTTCATGCACATGGAAGAAGTCTTTTTTTCTTCCCTTTATTTGGTTTACTTAAGAAAGCTGCATCTCACAAATTAGTGCATCTGCTATAGGATCTTTCAGCTTCAAACGTAATAGCCTGCATTCCATGTACAAATAAACTGCATTGTTTTCTCTTTTCAGTAAATGTTTAACTTTTGAGTTTCTTAGAAATAGATATGCACATATAACACGGACAATATTTTTAAAAAACCTTTCTTAAATTATTACTTAAGTTATACGCAGACCTACATTAATAGACAAGAAAACAAACCACGTGAAAATTTTTTTTGTTTTATGCACATTATATATTACATATTTTCTTTCTTTATAACAACTGTATTTCAGTCCAGCATAAAAAGAAGTTATGTACTTAACCATAACTTTCTATCTGTTTTGTCCCCGGTTTGGATCCGATACTTGGATCCGACTTGGCTATTATTCTAGCTTGTGGCCACCAACAAACTCTTGAGCGGTTTCCCTACCCATAATGCACCACCCATAACATCCCTCAGGTCTTGTTTGCAACTTGACATGAAGGCCATAAAGAATTGTCATAATTAGAGTTCAGCACATAGGACATGTGTCCCAAGAACTTCATTCCTCCAGAATTCACTTGTGATAAATGGAGGGGGATGGAGGGTGGGGGAGTTGAGGAAGAATGAAAATGGACAACACCGATGGAATGTTATGGTAAGTACATAACTTTCTCATCTGATGATGTCAGTTTTCATTCTTCAACGTATGGGACACAATCCCCAGCTGCCTACATTTCTGGGTGGATTATAATGAAGGTTATTCCTGAGTATGTTTGAACCAAAGGCCTCTCTTCCCCTTGAGACCGCCTCCAGTTTGTAATGAGTGATAAAGGTATGAGAATTTGACCAAGTAGTGGCCCCATAACTAAACTCCATGCGTAGTCTAGACTGGAATATAGTGTAAGTGGTCACAGATGTAGTTGAATGAGCCTGTATTGGTTTGTTAGGGGGAGATGCAATTTAGTGCAAACAAAATATAATCTGTCAATTGCTTAGTTGTAGTTATGTTTGTGACCAATTTGCCCATTTTGTCATGTGTCAAGGAAGCCAAGAACTGATACGTCTTTCTAATTTGTTAGTTCTGTGCAGGTAGAAACGGTTTACCTTTATTTAGTTAGGAGTCAGTTATATGACCCACCAAAGTACAAAAGTACAACGGCAAGATATGGGAATGTCTAATTCCATTGCTGTAAATTCAAATGAGTGAATGTTAGTGTGCATAACAATGTTTGGAGACATTAGCAAATGTCTTTTAAGTGTGCATGTTGTGCTGCAGTTCCAAAAATGAAGGAATTGGATTTTCCACTATACCATTTTCGACATTGTATTTCGTACACATTTTGAAATTTGTGGAAATAAGTCACATAAAAGCATGATCGGAGAATAACCTTTCAACTAAATGAAGGTAAACCAGTAGAAACGTCATTATCTGTAAATATCTAGGAAGTGCAGCATATACTCTTACAAACTGTTAATTTTCACAGGAACACTAACAAACCAAGAACAAACTCAAATGCTGTGATGCAACAGTTCTGTTGCATTATAGGATTTGATTTTGTTCGCATTGTATACTCTCCATTTGCAAAATCTGGGAAAAATAGTGGCAGGTTAATTGGGTGTTTAATGCTGGATTCTGACACCTCCCTAAGTAGGAAGGAGGCTTTGGTACGTAAAGTGTCCCTATTCATGTGGAAAATCAAAGATGGGGACTTAAAATTTAATACTTGACATTCTGACATTTTCCAGTGGAAGAAATACAACTAAAAGGATAGTGTTCCAGATTAAGAATTTTAGATTACTTTTGGCTGCAGTTTGAGAGGAAGACTGTCTAGGTTTGCCGCAGCAACTTTAAATCCCATGGTGGTATGGGATCTTTGTAATAAGGTCTAAGTATAAAAGAACCATTAAGAAAATGCTTTGCAAAGTTTAAAGGAAGCCAGGGAAGAATTCTGAAACCCCACATGGAAATTTGAAAAAGGTTGTGAGCAGAAGTTAAACATTCGATAAACTACTAGCACCCTCTTAAAACAAATTCACTAGAAATTCAAGGACAGAATGTATCAGAGTTGGGAAAGGTTCTGCCTGATACTGCTTTACTCAACGAAGGAAATTCTTCTCCATAAATTTCTGTAGAGATTTCTCCGAGAGAGTTGGTATGAGAAAATAGCAGAATGGAACGGACAGGCAAAAAAAAAAAAACATAGGTTGCCTGGCTATCAATGTAATCAGGGAAACTACACAGTCACCTTTAGGCTAGAGATGTGCAGATGAATCATGCCTGTCAGGTGAGACAGAAATTCTGAAGTCAGATCTAAAATTGAAGGTAAGTTGAGAAACAGAGGTCAAAGGTAGGGGAACCATCTTAGTCGAGGTCAGTAAAAAACAATAAGGATGGCTTGTTCTTCAACATGGCTACTCTCTGAAGTGATCTTTATTAAGATATATTGTAAATGCCTATCACATTTTATATTCTTCCACCTTGTTTTTGTTGTACATATTTAGTTTGCATAAACCGTTTCTTCCATTTAAATGTGCAGTATTCATTTGCCTCAAGTCTGTACTCCTGGGCACAGAATGAAAATTGTCCTTATGATAAGTGAATGAATAAACAAACAAACAAATGAATAAACCATGTCCATCACTTTGTTGCTGAGAGACAAGCCGTGAGGAATTAAGATGGACCTGTCCAGGTTGACAGCTATCACATTGAACTTCCCCGGAAAATGGGCTAAACTTACAAAGCAGTTGGAAGAAATTGCCCATTGCCACACCTTCAGTATATGTCAGTTGGCCTTCTCAGGAGGCCAAGTGCCCTGGAGTATGTTCCCCAGGAATTGTCCACTCCTTTCAGTCTGGGAAGCATCCATGGTCACTGTGGCCTTCGGTGGAGAAAGAAGAAATGACGACCTAGCAACAGTTGTTTTGACTACATCCACCCAGAAAAATAACCTTTGCTTACCTGAGTTGCTATCTTTATCGACATAGGTTGAGAGAGGGAATTTATCATTGTGTTTGTAGTATCTATTGCTGATCTTCAAGTAATATCTTGGTAAAGGAGATAGAAATATTGCCGTTGACATTGATCCCAGAACTTGTGAAATCAATCCTGCTGATATTTTGGTACTACAGATTTTCTTCCCCTTATTGTCTCTACTCTGTAAAAGGGTAGAGATGGTAGCATAGACAATATGTTGAACATCGTTCCTATAAACTCTAACATTTAGGTTGGTTAGAATTATGACTGACTGTTATCCCAAATTGTGGACAAGTCTACTGCATTTGATCTCAAGCTTGTACCAGTAAAAGCTTGGTCAGAACGGTAATGAGCCCGTCATCCCAAAATGGAAACACGTGGGATCCTTGCAATGTCAAGTGAGATGCCAGTACTAAAATACACTTGAACAGCCTGGGGGCTATGGTGAGGCCAAGGGGCAGGACTTTGAACTGGTAATGGCTGGCTCCCAGCCTTAAGTGTAGCTTCCCCCTGGATTGTCTATTCATTTTATGTGATAGTACAAATACTGAAAGTCAGTCGATCCCATACAGTTGTCCTGCTCAGAAAAGGGTAATCGGATTGAAAACTGAATAAAAGCCTGGAAAACCACCACAATGAGAATTGCTTTCTCCTTTAATAGAGACAGACAAACAGATAAACAAATAAAATCCAAGAGCTGTAGTAAAAGATGAGTGCTTTCAGCTCTTCAGCCTTCATGAGGATGAAGTCTGAAGAGCCGAAAGAGCTCATCTTTTACTAGAGCCTCTTGGATTTTATTCGTTTACCTGTTTGTCTCTATTAAAGGAGGAAGCGATTCTCATCGTGGTGGTTTTTCCAGGCTTTTATTCAGTTTTCACATTTTATCCAAGGACTGCCTTTAGCTGTTATAGGGTGCTTTGTTTGTTTTGTGTAATTGGATTGAACCAAGATTAATTAGGACTTAGTGTGCCAAACAGAATTGTTCAGTACGTGGAAACTTAAAATTGGTCTCCAGTATCCTAATTTATTTAGGCACTAGAAGAATCCTCAGTCAGTTAAGGACTCTATAGGTCTGGAGGGATCTTTTGGATAACTCTAAGCTGCTCTTGAATTCTAGTATTGCTGCTTCTTGGGTAACCAGGGTGGAAGGGAAAAAGGGAGTGATATAACCTCTACAAATGGTTTTCTGCAAGCAAGCGTCCGTTGTGTTTAGCCATGCTTCCTGGAGTAGAGATGAGAACCCCAACTGTCTGCAGAAGGCGGCACTGAGGTCTCCTTTCAGGAGTACTAGCAGGGTCTGACAGGTGAAGTATCTCTAGACCCTCGGATTTGATGGAGGCGTCTGCTACGGGGGCATTTTCAGCCATTATCGCTCCCTCCTGTGCCTCAGGGGGAACTGTCTCTTTGTGTGTCCTGTAAAGGAGCCTGAGACTTCCTGAAACACATACATCGACCTCCCAGTTGATTACTGGGAAAAATCCATTGAGAGGAAAGAAAAATGTACGCCCACGACAGATGTGGTCTTTCCGTCCTTACCTGTGGGGCCAAACCAAGGAGAACTGTCAAAGGTAGTACTGAAGAAAGTTGACTTGAAAGACAGCACAAAATCATCAAGGCACATCCAGGCATGTCTCCTGATGGAAATGCCTGAACCCACAGCCCTAGAGATGCCTTCTGCAGTATGCAAGCTAAGACTTATGGACCAATTGGATATCATCCGTAGGGTAGCCTGTGAGAGACTGCTGAAGACTGTGCTTCAGCAGTTTTGGTTCCAGAAAGTGAATTGGATAGTCCTTTAATCAAATCTGTGTGTAGCCTCTTAAAATGAACTTTAGGATTGAATGGCTGTTTCAGTGGTACAAGTGGAGGGGATCCATGATAGTTACTGGGTAACATATGGGGAAGAGTGACATAACTGAGGAAAAAGCCCCCCCCCCCTTACTCAGAACCGGAGCTTACAAGGAAGGAAGGTAGGTGCTGCCCCCAGATCCCATCCTCTGAGGGAAAATGGATTTCAAGGTCGAGACTCAGAGGGGAAGTGGACGGATGTAAATTGTCAGGACCAAACAAAACCCCTTAGAGCTGGTGTCCCAAACTCACTCTGACCCGAGGATATCTAAATAGAAATGGTCAGGGATATCAAAAGAGTCAATGAGGGATACCTTTCTTTGATCCTATTCCAAACCTCTTGGGGGGTACCATTGGCTGGGTAGGAAAAAGGGCAGATTAAAGTTAGCAGATGCACTCACAAATCCATGAGAGGGCAGAATTGGCAACATCCCCCATGTGGATTTGAGCAGCAAGAAATGTCGCATCATCTTATCACATCCTGAAAAAATTGAGTGGAAAGGGAAAATTAGAAGGTAAGGGACTAATCACCATAGGAGCTGAGCCTGTCAGATCTGAGTAAGTCTTAGGATCTGAAGGAGGCTCCAAAGGTTCGGATCCAAGTAGGTCTTAGTATCTGAAGGAGGCTCCAAAGGTTTTGCATCCCAAGAGTTTTAATCCAAAATCTTTCAAATTCTGTGGAATAAATTTTTTGTCTGTCAGGTCTGAAGGCTTAGGATCCAATGAAGTGGTAGTAAACCTGCCAGCTCTGAGCAGGACTTAGGATGTGATAGAAACTATGGGGCTTTGGATTTGAAGTCTTTCTAGTTTTCTCTGGAGTTAAAACTAGTCTGTCAGAGCCAAAGGCTTAAGATGTGAAGGAGGCTTTAAAGGCTTTGGATCCAAAGAGCTTGGATCTGAAATCTCTCAATGTCTCTGGAATAAGACTTGTACCTGTCTGATTCAAAGACTTGGGGATCCACTGTAGAAGTAACAGTCAAACCTGTTGGATCTGAAGAGGACCTTGGGGGCTATGGAATCGAAAAAGAAAGTTAGGTACTTGCCATAATGTTCCCCTTCTGTGTTATCCATTTTCATTCTTCCTCAGCTGATGGGGTACGATCCAATACTCTGATCAGTCCCAGTTGTTGCTAACGCTTATGGCAACCTAAAACTTGTGAGCTTCCCCTTACCCCAATGCACCGACCCTACGTTATCTCCGATCTTGTTTGCTGATTTTACTAGAAAAGACAATATTTACTATGCTTAAACAAAAGTGTAACAACTGCATATACTCACTTTAGAAAGAGAGTGTATCAGTAGTTCATTATAAAGGACAGTGATGTTCTTATAAGAACTCATTCTTCCAGAAGTTCATAAATGAAAAATGAATGGGGGTTGGTGGTTAGGAAGTTGAGGAAAAATGAAAATAGACAACACAGTTGGAATGTTATGGTAAGTACATAACTTATTTATCTGGTGTTGGCAGTTTTCATTCTGTCCTCAACTGATGGGACAGAGTCCCCAGCTGTCTAAATTCCAGGGTGGACTTTAAGAAAGGGTATTCCTGAGCACATTTGAACCAAATGATGCTCTACCCTTGGAGACCAGATCTAATTTGTAATGAGTAACAAATGCTTTGGGAGTAGCCCATGTTGCTGCTAAATGTGTGTCATCCATGGACACTCTAGAGAAGAAAACTCCAGAAGTTGCCATTGATTTAGTTGAATGAGCACTTACCTGGCAATGCCCAGTTTTTTATAAATGAGTGAAATGCAATCAGTTGTCCATCTGGTTTACCCAATTTCAAGTTTACAGAGGAAACAAATAACTGATCTGCTTTTCTTATGTCTTGATGCCCTATTTCCATGTTGCAATATTCATAACATGAGGGATTCTCTGCCTAGGTGACATGAATGCAGAGTCAGTATAAAAACGACTTTTACTGCTGCAAGGTACGTGGGATGTCGCACAAAGGCAGCAGGGAGTGTAGGCCATAAAAGTGATGTCCACACATGCCATCCTTAGAACGTCTGTGCCGCCAGTCCAAACCCGTCTTCTCTCGTTCATCATTTATTTATTGCTACTGCATGTTTTTTGAGGTTCATGTCATCCAAGAAAGGAAAGTACCATTATGAAAGACAGATTCCACACAAAGGTAATCATGACCAGTGTCTGTTCTGTCTAGGGTCTGCACACAATTACAACGCATGTGCGATTTGTCAGGTTTTTGCCCCTAAGACGCTCTGAGGTCATGTTTCTGCTTTAAATATTTATATGGAGAACCAGAGACTTAAGTGACTAGTGCTTGCTATGGAGGATATGTCCACCCTGGAATTTAGCAGAAAATGATTGATTTTAACAATTCGCTAAGTTTCTGGTGTCATTCTAAGGGGATCCAGTATCTGCCTGCCTGGGATGACATGATTGACGGACCTCGATGCTTTGCCAGAGATGGCCTGCATCTGTCACCCCTGGGCTTCCGGATACTGACCAAGGCTCTTGCCACTCCTATAGTGCCTTTTTTAGGCAGTGTTCCAAAGACCAAATTACCACCATAACAGCTACAAACAAATACAGTCTGAGGGTTATGCTGCTCAATGCTAGAAGTCTAAATCTCAAAATGCACTTGCTCGAAGTACTCCTTAATATGGAGAACATACATTTGTGCTGTAACAGAGGACCTGGTTCAAAGCAGCACTAAGCACCCTTGCACTACCAGGCTATAAATCATTCAACACCTTTCTTCCCCAGAACTTGGACCGAAGCGCCAAAGGTGGCGCTGTTTCCATATTCATAAAGAATGCGCACACCTCCAGACTGGTAGCCCAACATAACGCATCAGAGATACTTCAGGTGCAGCTAACATTGGGTAAGACAGCGATTCAGGTCGTAGCCTGCTATAGGTCCCCCACCATGTCCCAAGACTCACACTCCAAGTTTCTAAGCACCCTGGAGAATGTTAGGGTCCAATCTAACACTCTCATACTGGGCGACTTCAACTACCCCTCCATTAACTGGGAAAACTACTCGGGTAGCAATACACTTGCCCAATGTTTCTTGGAATTCATTAATTCCAATGCCCTGGACCAGCTCGTTCTTACCCCCACTAGAGGTAGCAACATCCTTGACCTGGTCATTACTAACATGGGCGACCTTTGCTCTACACCAATAGTCAACTCCTCCCTGGTTAGATCGGACCCCAAATTAATCACCTTGGAAATCCACATCCCCCACCCCACCCCCACAAAGGTAACCACCATGAAAAACTTCTCCAAACCTAACTTTGGGCTGCTAAAAACAGAGGTGGTTAACTTTACGGCACCCATGCAAATGGAGAATAGTTGCATGACTGCCGAATCATACACCAATGCACTGTATAAACACGTACACAAATGCATGGATCTCGCCATACCCAATAGAACCAAGACGCTCTTCTCCAAAAAAAGGAAGTCAATCTGTTGTTCCCCTGCCATAAACAAACTCTGCAACAGGAGGAGGAAACTGATGCGGAATAAGGTGAAGTCCCAAGACTGGGAAAAAAACCCTTATCAGCCTCAACAAAAAGTTGAGATCCCTCATCAAATCCTTTAAAGCTAGCTATGAATACAGAACTGCAGCAGAAAGTAAAGACAACCACAAGGCCTTCTATAGTTATGTAAAGAATCTCCATGGCAATACCCAGATTTGCTCTGAGCTACTGCACAATTGTACCTCCTATACCAAGCCAACAGATATTGCCAGTATACTGGCCGACAGATTCAGTGCCAACTTTAGCCCCCCACAAAGGACCAATTGCAATGCCAGTAGATTGCCAGCCACCCAGTGTTACTGCTGCACAGGTTAAAACAGCACTGTCCAAGGCCAAGAACACAGCTTCTATGTGACCTGACAATATCCCTGGCTGTGTTCTACATGAACTACATAGTGAACTTGCACCTCACCTGTGTGCCCTGTTCAATCACAGCCTCACCTCATGCTTTGTCCCTACCGAATGGCGCACTGCTACAGTCATCCCTTTCCACAAAGGAGGAGTGGCTACAGACCCTGGGAACTATCGCCCCATTAGCCTGACTACCCTGATATGCAAAGCTATGAAATGCATCATCATGGACCTAATTAACCAGGATATAGGGAATCTCCAAACTCTGGATCCTACACAGTTTGGTTTTGTGAAGGGTAGATCATACCTGCTCAACCTGGTCGACTTCTTTCAGTCAGTCGCCAGAGCTGTGGATGAAGGCAAGGTGGTTCATGCAGCCTACCTTGATCTGTCCAAGGCCTTTGATACCATTCCCCCACTCAGGAATCATAGAAAAGCTCACCAAGTTTAGGCATCAACCCCTATATCACTAGGTGGGTTGCAAACTGTTCACAGATGAAACCCACAGTGTGAAAGTAGCTGACGCCAAGTCAAACTGCGAACCAGTCACGAGTGGAGTCTCACAGGGTTCGGTCCTGGGTCATCTTCTGTTTGGTATCTGCGTCTCTTTAGTCCAGGCCAACACGAAGGGGCTCTATTATTAACTCCCCAAGTGATGTTGACATCTTACAGAAAGGCCTCACTGAGACCAATGACTGGTGTCAGAACCATGGCCTTAAGCTCAATGTCAAAAAGTGTGTCGTCAACCCCTTTGGGAAAAACCTGGTTCCCATGAATTACCACATTGACGGTAGTCCACTGAACACAGAAGGCATTATAAGGGATCTGGGAACACAGGTTAACAGCAACCTCTGTTTTGACCACCACATTGCCACTGTGGTCAGAAAGTCATTTTATGTGGCACATCTCATTACTAAGGGTTTTGCACCCAGGAAGAAAGAGGTCATTGTCTACCTCTACTCTTCCCTCATTAGGCCAATCACTGAATACAATGCCCTGTTTGGCATGTACCTCACTAGACACCTGCAACAACTGGAGAGGCCACAAAAGTACCTCACAAAGAGTTTCCTAGGCCTTAAACACTTGTCCTATATGGACAGACTCAAAAAAACTCCAACTATTCTCTGTCTCATATCGCCTGCTTAGAGACACTCTCTGCTTGACTTACAAAACCATGTCTGACCCAGCTGTGTTAGAAATGCTACATCTAAAGAAATCCTAGTCCCTCTGCACCACACAGTCCAGAGATCTCAACCGCATTACCACAATCAACAGAACATGCTGGAGGGGCAGGTTCATAACCGCGAGACTGCCCATGCTATGGAATAAACTTCCCATACATGTCAAACAGAGCACCTCACTGGCCCTCTTCAAAAGAAATCTTGACGAGTGGATGGGAAATAGAAAATTTACCCCAGGGATCACTCCCGTGGCTCTACTCAACATAGGTACTGGGAACTAAGGTTGGGTGGCATGATGCCAGTGTAATCCTGTGGGCTAGGCTTGTAAAGGCTCCAGGGACATTAGCCAAGTACACACCTATGAACCTATAAGAAGAAGGTCAAAAAACTTAAGCCCAAATCTTTGGCTGCACCTCTGAATCTGGATGTCTCTCTCAAGGCTGATGAAGGACCTGAGGTCTGTACGGTTGCTGGCTCTCTTTCTGCAGCAGGTACCACTTTGGAGGCCGCTGAGGAACCATGGCTCATCTCTTCAGTTGTCCCACATAGCCACTACTTACCTAGCCTGTGAAGAGAGTCCAACGTAGGCCTACTTTGGTCCCTACCTCTCAGCCTAAGGCAGATCCTCCTCTTAAAATGAAATAAAAGCTTAAGCATGTTTCACCTACTCAGGACCCTACTCCAGATTGGCAAGCTTTTTCACAGGGCATTCTTAATGCCTCTATGGCTTTGAGACCTTCCTCTCCTGTTTCTCTTCTCCTGGTTTCTCCTACTTCTACTCCAAGGAGCTCTTCTTTGGAGCAGGAGCCTTCTGAAGAGGAACTTTCCTCTTCAGATGAGTCTCTTGTCTCTTCCACCCATATAGCTTCTCCTTTGAGTTATGCTTCCCCGGAAGTAGAGTCAGATGGTACTGACTCCCCTGAGGAGTACATCTCTTTTAGGGAAACCATTTCTAGGATGAGAGACTTCTTTAAATGTGACTGCTCTCAATTTCATAGGTGAAGAAGAGGTACTATGATCTCTTACAGATTGACTCCTCTTCTCCTTCTGCTATACCCCCGTGTGTTGCCTGCCTTTTTGGATGCCTTCCTGTCAGCATCCAAGGCACCTGACTCTCAAGCCCTGCCCCCAAAAGGCTGGATAGATTTTACAAGGTACCAGAGGACAGTAATTTTTTTTTTAAATGTCCTACTGCATTTCCTGCTGTTATCTCACTGTCTGCAGATAGACTTTCTGAACTTTTGCCTTCCATTTCCTTACTTCCATCTGATAAAGACAGTAAGATGATGGAGAGACTGGGTCAAAGTCTATACTTCATCTACAGTGGCCTAAAGGGCCATTAATTACTAAACACATATGTCCAAATATGTTTTGGCCCTGCTCTCTCAGGCTTCACAGCTGCAGTCAGACATTCCAAACTCTGCAGTCAAGGTTCATTTCTCCTCCCTCTTGACAAGCCTCTTTCCAAGTGACTTGTCATTCCATAAAGTGCAGTTATGATGCAGCTGAGGTGTCTACCAGATCAGCTGCGTCTGGCTCGGTCCTAAGAAGATATTGTTGGTTGAGATTATAGCCCTTGCATGATATCATCGAGGTAAAACTTATGGATGCTCCTCTTGAGAATTCTGCCCTCTTTGAAGCTAATGTTGCTTGCCTTTTCAAATTTCTTCACGAAAAAAGGAAGGAGTTACAGGACCTTAAGCATATTTGTGTCCCTAGTTCCGAAGTACCACAGCAGTTATCCTTCCAAGGCACATTTTGTGAGGAAAAAGTCCCATACTCCTCATTCCACTTCCAAGAAAGGTTCACCCAAGCAAATCTCTTCCAGGACTCAGCCTGCCACTGCTCAAAAGCCCCCTTTTCCAGACGAACCAAGTAGTCTAACTGCCTGCCCAGTCTTACAAATATTCCTGTTTCCCAGCACGTCTCTCACTCCCTTTCTTCTTTGACAAACATTACTACAGACAAATGGATGCTTTCAGTTATCCAAAATGGATATTACATTGTTTGGAAGTCCATTCCCACCCTTCATGGGTATCCCTCAAGTCCAGCTTCCTCTTTTCCTCTGGTACTTTAGGACGTGATTTCACATGGAACCATTGAGGAAGTCCCTTCCCAGCAAAGATGAAGAGGTTTTTACCCAAGGATGCTTCTGTTTCCCAGGAACGATGGCTCATGGAGACCCATCGTAGACCTGTCTCACCTCAACCTCTCTCTGCAAGTTCCCACCTTCCGCATGCTCTCCCTCCAAACATTGTTCCCACTTTTACTGCCTCAGGCCTTTCTAGTTTCTCTGGACATCAAAGATGCATATCTTCATATCCCCAGCCATCCCCTTTTCAGGAAATACTTAACGTTTTACTGTTGCTTCATCTGAATTTCATTTATGTGCTTTGCCCTTTGGACTCTCTACAGCCCCAAGGGTAGTCACAAAATGCTTGGCTCCTGTTATTGCCTTTTGCAGACTTCATGGAATACCTATTTATCCTTACCTGACAATCTGCCCATTCAAGTAACTTATCCTGAAATTCTGCTGGAGAATCTCCACACAACCATCAGTTTGCTTCTAAGCCTGGAGTTCACTGTCTATTACATGAAATCCTCCCTCACCCTTTCTCAGGACTAGGTCTTCCTGGGGTGCAGGATAAGGACAGAAAGTGCAATCCCTTCTAGCCTGCTTTCAGCAGCTCCTACCACTTACTCCCTTGACAGATAGGGAGTTTCTAAGACTTCTAGGATTCATGGCATCCATTATTCCCATGCTACCCTTGGCCAAACACCACTGGAATTTCCTCATGTGGAATCTGAAATCTCTCTGGTTCCAGCATGCACATACCCTGGATTTTGTTCTTCCTTTTCTTCCTTGTCTGAAGAAAGAACTGCAGTGGTGGATTCTGCAAATTTCACTGAACCCAGGTCTCCTTCTACAGCCTCCTCCTCTTGTGCAGGAACTGTTCAGAGATGCCTCAGACCTGGGGTTGAGAGGAGCCTTGGGAAACTGGAAGGTCCAGGTTCTTTGGTCCCCCTCTATAAGGAACTCATAAACGTCAAAGAAATGAGGGCTTTGATTTTTGCTGTTCAAGTTTTCCAGTCTTATCTTCACCCAGGCCCCCTGAAGCTGTTCACAGACAACACCACTGTCCTTTGGTATGCGACCAAACGGGGGGAACAAAGTCTTATCTGCTTTGCAGGTTGGCTCTTCAAGCTTGGGATATTGCTTCCCAATCAAAAGTCACCTTACACGCAGTTTACATTCCTCCAGTTCAAAATGTTCTGGCAGCTTCTAAGCAAGTCCTTGACTCAATCCCATGAATGGATGCCCCATGGAGATGTGTCTCTGGACATTCTCCATCAGTGGGGTACACTCGGATCTTTTTGCCTCCCCTCTGAAAAGACCACTTCCACAATTTTGTGCCAGAGTCCCAGGTCCTCTGGTATGGAATGTGGACACCTTTTCAATATCTTGGAAGGGGATGTTTCTTTACACATTCCCCACTTCCCACTTATTCAGAATGTTCTGCTGAAAATTCAGCAGGACAAACCAAAAATCTTGTTGGTGACCCCCTTTTTGCCAAGGGCAGTCATCACAAGTTACCTCACAGGGTGGACCTTCTCACACAAGATAAGGGATCACTCAATCACCCACACTTAACCCTGAACCTAATTCTTTGGATGATAGGCTTCTAATCTCTTTTTGACACCTTTTCTCTGAGGACATGCTTCTAGCCTGCAGGAGGCCAGGACACCTAATACTAGGAGATACTACTTGTCCAAATGGAAGAGGTTCTCCATCTGGTGTCTAAAGAAATAGCTAGATCCATTTTCAGTGGATATCTCTCTAGTTTTGTCTTACTTGAGTGAGCTGCTTAAGGCCGGATTGGCTTATTCTTCTGTAAAAGCTCACTTACCTGCCATATCTGCATGTCTGCCTCTGTTTCCTCCCCTAGCCTCTAAGCTAGATGTTAAGCTTTTTCTTAAAGGTATTCTTCATGTCAGGCCTCTCAGCAAACCTGTTCTCCACCCTGGGATTTGAATTTTATACTGGAAAAACTCACCTAAGCCCACTTTGAGCCTGTTGGCTTTCTTAAAGCATTGCACTTGGAAGACTGTGCTGCCGGTGTCTATCACTTCTGCTAGGAGCATCCCTGAAGTCCAAGCTTTAATGGTATTTCAACCTTTCCTCATTTTCCACAAAGATAGGGTCTTTCTACATACTATATCCAACAACAAACAAAAAGCTGATGAGCTAATAAAACAAACCAAAATTAAAAAACAGGTCACCGACTTTAATAGCAAAATACAAAATACAAATTCTGGCCCTTCGACTTTCAGGAAGCCTTCCAGGAGTAAAATCATGTCAAAACTATCTTCTTTATATCCACAGAAACCCCCACCCTATCATTTAATTAAACAATTAAAACAAAGTAAATTAAACAAAAAATTTCCAGCAACACACTGTATTAAGTCCACTAGGGGTCAATGTTGTATATTTTAAAACGAACAAGGCTTCGTTATGCGATAGTTTTCTTTTTATATCACAATTTCCTTTTTCTTCATTAATTTTTTCTAAAATAGTTCCTTTTGATCTCTCTGGATTGCTATCATGGTGATATTTAAAATGCTGAGCTAAAAGACTTTCAGCTCTACCAGTTCTAATATCTCTTACATGTTCTTGTAACCGGGACTTGAAAGCCCTTTTAGCCTGACCAATATAAAATAAACCACAGTCACATTTTAATGCATAAATTACACCCTCTGTTTGACAACAAAATCTACCAACAGACCTAAATAATATACCATTGATTTTGTCAAATGTGTTAACTATATACTTATAACTTACACATTTTTTACAAGGGAAAGTACATACATTTGCAGGGTGATTGATATAGCAAACTATTCTTGGGCTGCTCAAATCTACTATGAACTAAATGTCTTTGATATTACGTCCTCTTTTATAAGAAAATATTGGGGTTTTCCCCTAACATCCTCTGTAAATCCTTATATTAAAAAACACATAGTTAAGTACATTTTCCTTATTATTTATTTTATTTTGAACTGTTACCATTTAAAAACTTTCACCTCATCAGATTTCCTGTTAACCCTAGTCTCAATATACCCATTCCTTGTAATAAAATATCCAAAAATGCCACACTAGTCCCATATTGCAAATCATCAGATTTTACATCAAACCTGTTTTTATGCAAATTTTCTGTAAAACTTGGCACTTGTTCAAATCCCCCTTGACAAAATTTAAATGAACATTAAATCTGTAATATCTTAAAACAACTTACCAAAAATTTGACATTTATAAATATATTCTAACTCAAACAAACTCATTCATTTGTCTCTCTAGTGCTGTCTGTAGGCTATTGTGTAAACTGAAACATCTCCTCTGTGTAATTATCTCTTGGCTAGTGGGGGCTGGTTCTTTTGTGTTCTTGTAAAAAAAAAGTTTCTGTCTTTTGCACACAGTGCAGACTAGAGAGGTTGTTGACTGCAACTGAGCTACAAAATATAAGTATCTTGATTTTTTTTTTGATTTTTACAGATTACTGTTTTTACAATTTAATATATATAAAGCACTTTGTCTATTCAGTATCTTCACAAATCCTTATCTGTTTAAAACTTTCATTTGTGTCTCTAGTGCTGTCTGTAGGCTATTGTGTAAACTGAAACATCTCCTCTGTGTAATTATCTCTTGGCTAGTGGGGCTGGTTCTTTTGTGTTCTTGTAAAAAAAAAGTTTCTGTCTTTTGCACACAGTGCAGACTAGAGAGGTTGTTGACTGCAACTGAGCTACAAAATATAAGTATCTTGATTTTTTGATTTTTACAGATTACTGTTTTTACAATTTAATATATATAAAGCACTTTGTCTATTCAGTATCTTCACAAATCCTTATCTGTTTAAAAACTTTCATTTGTCTCTCTAGTGCTGTCTGTAGGCTATTGTGTAAACTGAAACATCTCCTCTGTGTAATTATCTCTTGGCTAGTGGGGGCTGGTTCTTTTGTGTTCTTGTAAAAAAAAAGTTTCTGTCTTTTGCACACAGTGCAGACTAGAGAGGTTGTTGACTGCAACTGAGCTACAAAATATAAGTATCTTGATTTTTTTTTGATTTTTACAGATTACTGTTTTTACAATTTAATATATATAAAGCACTTTGTCTATTCAGTATCTTCAGTATCTTCACAAATCCTTATCTGTTTAAAAACTTTCATTTGTCTCTCTAGTGCTGTCTGTAGGCTATTGTGTAAACTGAAACATCTCCTCTGTGTAATTATCTCTTGGCTAGTGGGGGCTGGTTCTTTTGTGTTCTTGTAAAAAAAAAAGTTTCTGTCTTTTGCACACAGTGCAGACTAGAGAGGTTGTTGACTGCAACTGAGCTACAAAATATAAGTATCTTGATTTTGTTTGATTTTTACAGATTACTGTTTTTACAATTTAATATATAAAGCACTTTGTCTATTCAGTATCTTCACAAATCCTTATCTGTTTAAAAACTTTCATTTGTCTCTCTAGTGCTGTCTGTAGGCTATTTTGTATACTTGGTGGCTTTGCAGTTGCCCGCCCCTACTGTGACACACCTCCCAGTCTAGTGTCATTAGCTCATTCTGCTTAATACAGAAAGAAAATTTGATAAGGCCTTCTGTTCCTCCTTTTTCCCTTTCAAAAAGTAAAACAAAACTTTTTTTTTTTCTCTTTCGCCTGAACCTTCTTGTGTTCTGACTGTCCTTCTCAAACATTTTGGAAATATACAGTATATTTCAGAGCATTTGTTATAACTGTATTTGCTATAACTGATTTAAGTTTTTTTTTCTGGCTTTTTGATTATTTACTGCTTAGCGACTGCATTTTAGCCTGTCTATACAGCTCTGCATTCTATTTAAACTGTTTTTGTGTTGATTAACTGTTTTGCACTTTTAAAAAGTTAGTTGTTGCTTAATTTTACCTGTAGGCTAACACACTCAAGTGCGCTAGCCGCTTAAAAGCATTTAAATATTTACTGTCTGTTTTCTGCCAAAAAAAAAAAAAAAAAAAAAAAAACCTTGTTTTCCCGCCTTACTGAACTAGAATAGTCCAGTCTTCAGAGTTTGCTGATCTCTGGGCTTTGTCTGGTTTCTGTGCTATTCTTCCTTTTGTGTTGATTAACTGTTTTGCACTTTTAAAAAGTTATTTGTTGCTTAATTTTACCTGTAGGCTCTGTTTAAAAGCATTTAAAAACAAAAAAAAAACAAACAAAAAAAAAAAAATCTTGTTTTCCCGCCTTACTGAACTAGAATAGTCCAGTCTTCAGAGTTTGTTGACCTCTGGGCTTTGTCTTGGTTCCTGTGCTATTCCATATCCTTATTTGGATAAAAGTAAGCGTCTTTGTTCACCAGTGGGAGTGGGGAGCACTGAGCGGCCTGTTTGTCCCTAGAGAAGTGGTTCCAGCCAGAAACTTGTAGTCTATTGGCCATTTTGGGTCAATTCCTAGCTCTTTTCAGCCCCCTGTAATAAAGCCCGCTTTAGCGAGCTTTTTCGCTTGTATTCAACTCAGCACAGCTCCTCGTGGTGTCCTGCAGAGTTCTACAAGCAGCAGAGAGCAAAAGAGTGACTTTTTCCTGATTTTTTTTTTTTTCTGGCTTTTTGATTATTTACTGCTTAGCGACTGCATTTTCGCCTGTTTATACAGCTCAGCATTCTATTTAAACTGTTTTTGTGTTGATTAACTGTTTTGCACTTTTAAAAAAGTTATTTGTTGTTTAATTTTACCTGTAGGCTAACACACTCAAGTGCGCTAGCCGTTTAAAAGCATTTATAGCATTTACTGTCTGTTTTTCCTCTGTTTTATGCAAAAAAGAAAAAAAAC
This sequence comes from Protopterus annectens, assembly GCF_019279795.1. Classification (NCBI taxonomy): domain Eukaryota; kingdom Metazoa; phylum Chordata; order Ceratodontiformes; family Protopteridae; genus Protopterus; species Protopterus annectens. Next base: position 415,561,257 of record NC_056729.1, read on the forward strand.
AAAAAAAAAATCTTGTTTTCCCGCCTTACTGAACTAGAATAGTCCAGTCTTCAGAGTTTGCTGATCTCTGGGCTTTGGCTTGGTTCCTGTGCTATTCCATATCCTTATTTGGATAAAGGGAAGCTTCTTTGTTCTCCAGTGGGAGTGGGGAGCACTGAGCAGCCTATTTGTCCATAGAGCAGTGGTTCCAGCCAGAAACTTGTAGTCTATTGGCCATTTTGGGTCAATTCCTAGCTCTTTTCAACCCCTGCTATAAAGCCCACTTTAGCGCGCTTTTGCGTGATTTAGCGCGGAGTTGCCCATAGAGCACCATCGGGCAGCGCCGGGTAAACAAGGTTAAACTATTTCTGGCTCCGTAAAGTCTGCTTTTCAATTTTTCCCTTAGAACTTCTCTACTTGCAATCTAAACAGTCTATTCTCTATCTCTAAAGCTCAGCACTTGCTCCTAAAGCATTTTTATATAGGTAAAGCTCAGCACTTGCTCCTAAAGCATTTTTATATAGGTAAAGTACTTGTATACTAAACAAAGTACTACATTAGCCTAGAATCCCCTTGAGTACCCATTTCCCTATAGGTCCCTTCTGACTCAGTTACACAGCAAACTTTATCACTTTTTCTAGCATGTCGAAGGGTCAGTTGCTAGCGTCCTCTCCTGTTCAGCTGGTAAATCTGGGCATCTTGAGGCAATGTTACAATTGCCTCATGTACACAGACAACCCACTCCTTCTCCCACAAAACACAAATACATGTGAGAGATGCAACTATATAGCCAAACTGGAGGCTGAGCTCTCTCAACTCAGGACTGGCAAGACCAGACAGGAGGAGAAGGAAACCACGCACACCACAAACCCAGTTTCACATAGAACTATCGCAACTGCAAAACAAACACATAAACACACAAAGACATACTCGGAGGCACTGATCAAAATCTACCAAAACTACAGAGGCCTCCAAAGCAGACACCCAAGCAACTGCCACCTCAAGACATAAGACATGCAACACATAGTTCTCAAAGTCAGTGTGCTAAACAGTCACAGCCCTTAAGGCCAAACACAATGCCAGACACACTTGTTATAGGTGACTCCATAGTCAGACACACTGACGTCCCACTCACCAGACTGAACAAGGAAAAGATCACAGTAAGCTGCCTGTCAGGCGTTAGAATCCGCCACATAACACAAGCACTCAGGTCACTCCACAGCAAGTACAAGTATGACTCAGTCATTGTCCATGCCGGTGTGAACGACCTGAGACGTACCTCCCTGGACTACATGAAAAGAGACATAGAGGAGCTCTCAGATTATGTAGCCCAGGCCGGTATGACCCTGACCCTGAGCAGTATCCTACCCTCACCAAGAATGATGCCACAATACAGAGACAAAATGATCAGCTTTAATAATTGGCTTAATTACTGGTGTCATTCTAAGGGGATCCAGTGTCTGTCTGCCTGGGATGACATGCTTGACAAGCCACGCTGCTTCGCAAGGGACGGCTTGCACCTGTCATCCCTGGGCTTCCGGATATTGGCAAAGGCTCTTGCCACCCCCATAGTGCCTTTTTTAGGCAAGGCTCAAATGATAAACCTACCCTAGAAAACAAAATGGAGAAAAACTAAGGGTAATACTGCTCAATGCCAGAAGTCTAAACCTCAAGATGCACCTCAAGCCCTCCTCAGTATGGAGAACATCGATGTCTGTGCTGTGACTGAAACCTGGTTCAAGGCTCCTGAGAGCACCCCAGCACTATCAGGTTATACCTCATATCATGCGTTCCGCCCCAAAATCCGGACCGAACCACAAAAGGAGGGGGAGTATCCATATTCATAAAGGATACCCACACCTCCAGGTTAGTGGCAACGCACGAAGCATCGGAGACCATCCAGGTGCAATTAACCATAGGTAAAACTGCCCTACAGTTTGTAACATGCTACAGACCACCTTCTCAAACTCAGGAAACCCACACAGCCTTCCTGAAGACACTGGAGAGTATGAATGTCTCTCCAAACACCATCATATTGGGTGACTTCAACTACCCAAACATAGACTGGGAACATTACTCAAGCCCCAACACCCTAGCCCAAAGGTTCCTTGAGTTCATAAACTCAAATGCTATGGAACAACTAGTCACCATTCCCACAAGAGGAGAAAATATACTAGACCTGATCATCACAAACATGGGGACAAAATGCTCCACACCGAAGTATATCCCTCATTGGTGAGATCAGACCATAAATTAATCTCACTGGAGATCCACATCCCACCCCACCCCAGCAAAAAGACCACAGTGAAGAACTTCTCAAAAGCAAACTTCACACTTCTTAAGACTGGAGTGGTATCCTTCAAGGCCCCCGAGCCAGTGGAAACCACAACCCACGCTGCTGAAACCCTTACAAATGCCTTCTACGAGCACCTCCAGGAATGTATGGATCAAGCAATCCCTAATAAAATCAAGACCCTTTCCACCAAAGGCAGGCGCCCGGTCTGGTGGACTCCAGCCATAAACAAACTCTACAACAAGAGGAGAAAGCTACTACATGACCGAGCAAAATCCCTAAAAGGGAAGGCATCTCTGATCAATACTAGCAAAAAACTACGATCACTCATAAAATCATCCAAGGCCAACTTTGAGAGAAAAATCGCTAATGACACAAAAGACAATCATAAAGCCTTCTTTAGCTATGTTAGAAACCTGGGTGGAAACTCCCAGATATGCTCAGAATTAGTCCAAAATGATAAAAAATCAATGAACCCACAGACATTGCCAACATACTGGCAGACAGGTTCAGTGCAAATTTCTCCCTCCCTCCCCAAAAGGAGAAATATCTATCCCACCAGAGTCTAGCCTCCCAAACATCTCAGATGCCCAGGTGAGAGCTGCTCTCTCTAAAGCAAAAACACAGCATCAATGGGACCGGACGGTGTCCCTGGCTGTGTGCTACATGAACTCAATGAGGAACTAAACCCACACATAAGGCTGCTGTTTAATCTTAGCCTTACTACAGGATACGCACCCAAAGAATGGCGACGGCAACTGTGGTCCCACTCCACAAAGGCGGTGCTTCTACGGACCCTGGAAATTACCGCCCCATAAGCTTGACAAGCCTTGTCTGCAAAGCTATGGAGAGGATCATAATGGAACTCATAAATAAAGACATTGGGGACCTACAGACACTGGATCCTACCCAATTTGGCTTTGTCAAGGGCAGATCCTGCTTCTTGAACTTGGTCGACTTTTTTGAAACAGTCACTAAGGCCATTGATGAGGGTAAGGCAGTTCACACAGCCTACCTTGACCTAGCAAAAGCGTTCGACACAATACCCCACTCGGGCATCATAGAAAAGCTCACCAGCTTAGATGTAAACCCATATGTCACAAGATGGGTTGCAAACTGGCTCAAGGACAGAACACACAGGGTTAGAGTTGCTGGTGCCATGTCAGACTCTAAACCGGTCACGAGTGGTGTCCCACAGGGCTCAGTCCTGGGCCCCCTCTTGTTCGGCATTTATTTTTCTGAAGTGCAGGCAAACATAGGGGGATTGTGGCTGACAAAATTTGCAGATGACTGCAAACTGGGCACCATAATTGACACTCCATCAGACACAGACATCCTCCAGAAAGGTCTCATAGAAATGGATAACTGGTGCCAGAGCCATGGCCTTAAGCTAAATGCCAAAAAATGTATAGTCATACCCTTTGGGAAAAACAAGGTAACCCCTAATTACCAAGTTATCAGGGACCTGGGGACCCAAGTTGACGGTAACCTCTCTTTTGACACTCACATTGCCAAAGTGGTTAGGAAGACCTTCTACATTGCCCACCTGATCATGAAGGGATTCACATCCAGATCAGGAGAGGTCATTGTACCCCTGTACTCTTCACTTATCAGGCCAATGATTGAGTACAACGCCCCATTCGGAATGTACCTTACCCGACACCTGCAGCAGTTGGAAAGACCCCAAAAGTTCCTCACCAAAAGGATAAAGGGGCTCAAACATATGTCATACGATGCCCGACTGAAGAAACTTCAGCTCTATTCAGTCGCATACCGTCTGCTCAGAGGTGATCTGTGCCTGACATACAAGGCCATGTCCAACCCGGAATTAATGGACATGCTCCACCTCAAAAATCCAAATCCACCAGAGCCACGAGAGCAAGAGACTTAAACCTCAACACGGATATAAATAGGACGTGCTGGAGGGACAGATTCATCACCCAGAGACTCCCTACACTATGGAACAGAATCCCAGTCCATGTGAGGCAGAGCCCCTCACTGACTCTGTTCAAGAGAAATCTTGACGAGTGGATGGGAGATCGTAGGTTTACCCCGGGAATCATCTCTGTATCACTGCTGGACAGAGGCACAGCAAACTAATGGGTATAGTATTCTCATCCTAAGGGGTGGTGAATGCCACACACACTCTGGCTAGGCTTATAAATGCCCTAGGGCAGATAGCCTAGTATGAACCTATGAACCTATAAATTAGCGTACATGGGGGCAAATGAAGCTCCCATCGCTGTTCCCTGCAGTTGATATAAAACTCCATTAAACTCAAAAAAAACTGAGTTAAACTAAAATAAACTAAGTCTGTAATATAACAAGCAAGGGGGCTATCTTCTTCTGGCTTTTCCGGGTTAGGGGTCGCCACAGCGGATCACCTGTCCGCTCATGATTGGCAGTGGAGTTTTAGGGTGTCGAGTTGCCAGCCCAGCGCCCAACCTTCCAGGGAAGGCACACACTCATGCCTAGGGCCAATTTAGAGTACCCAATCCATGTACAACATGTCTTTGGGATGTGGGAGGAAACCGGAGCACCTTGAGGAAACCCACACGACCACAGGGAGGACATGCAGACTCCGCACAGAAGGCACCCCTAGCCAAGGATTGAACCGGAGAACCTCTTGCTGTGAGGCGGCAACGCTAACCGCTGCACCACCGTAGCCACCCAAGCAAGAGGGCTATCTCCTAAGTATAATTTTAATGCCTTCATACCAAACGCATGCTGTGTACTTGTATATAAACTTTTAATGTCTACAGTGATCCCAATACATGTCGTTAGTCCATCTAATATATATCTTACTAAGAAAGTCAAATGAATCTTTAATATATGAAGGTAGCTTTACAGCAGTATTTAAATATTTATAAAGCACTAATCCAATGTTATTTGTAAAATACTGGCATACTGACACGATAAGTCTACTTGGAGGGTAATGAATAATCTGAAGTAGGGAGTTCATTTGTCAGCAACCTGTGGGTCTTGTTTCCGATATCGGATCCGAGCCGGCAACTTGTTTCAAGCTAATGGATCTGAGCTCCTAGCTCCTCCCCTCACCCATAATCCCCTGCTAACCCTCCATGACCTCAGATCTAGTTTGCCGCACTTGTGGATAGCTGGATTCCTGTGTGCTCGTCTAGTACTTGGCAGTTAAGTTTATATTTTTCTGTCAACTTTCTTATTTTTTCACAAAAATATTAAGTGTGTAAGTGTTAGGTTCCCTGTAGACTAAAAAATAATTTCTTTTAAGTAGTTTTTCCCTCCCTTCGCTGGTCGTTAGAGAGTGTGTGTTGTGTGTTGTGTTTTGGGGCCTGTGTGTGTGTGTTACATTACTTTTTTTTCTTTAAGTATGGCTGAAGCCCCAAAAGCCATTTTTTCTAAATGTACCAAGTGTGGCCATAAGCTCTCCCCGGCTGATGGCCACACTCGGTGCGTTCGGTGCCTTGGGGTTGAACACCTCACCTCAGGCTGTACCATTTGTGCAGCGTTCAACCCCAGGGCACTGAAAGAGCAGAGGTCGAAACTGGTCTTGGCGGGACTTTTACCCCCGGACTCAGCTCCGGCCTCCGCTGCTCCCGTGGCTCCACCACAGGCTGTGGTTGCTGCTATTCCTGCCCACCTTCCTCCGACCGGGACTCAAACTCCCGCTAAAGCGTCAGAGGACAGGGAGGCCAGGAGGGAGAAACGGAGGGAGAAGCACCACAAGCGGCGGGCCGAGACCTCCGTTTCGGCCCCGCCAGCTAAGCGGGCTTCTCCCTCCACTGCTTCTAGGTCTCCTCCTCCTCAGCTCCGATCCCCTTGTTTCTCCCCAGGGCCCGAGGAGGAGGAGGCCCGATCTCCATCGAGGTCATCGAGGCGGCATTCCAGGCCTGCCTCGGTGACCTCTTCGAGATCGACCTTTAGTATGTCCGATGCAGACTTGGACCGGATGATGTGAAGGTTCATCCAGGCCCAGCTGCAGATGGGAGTGCTCTTGCCTCCCCCCCCTTCGGGGGGGAGCTCGACACCTTTTTTCCATCCTATTGCTCCTTCTCCGACCCACTATCCGGGTTCGGAGCGTTCGGAGCCGAGCAGCGTTGGAGCCGGGGGTGTGTCGGCGCTGACAGTACTTGGTACTTCGGATCCGACCCTGCCCTCGAGCCTGTCGGATCCGACCTCTCGGAGCCGTGGCCCGAGCTTCGGATCCGAGGGATTCAGTGTGCCTCCGGCTCTGTCCAGGTCGAAGCGCACTGGTCCTTCGGATCCGATGGTCTCGGCACCGGTTCCGATCCCTTCATCGGATCCGAGTGGGAGCCGACTCTCGGATCCAAGAGAGAGTGGTTCCCCCTCGGCTTTCGATGTTGTGGAGAGGGCTCTGTTGAGAGCATCCGGACCCCCGGTCCTTGTCTCGGCTCCTCCCTGCACTCCCTGTCTGCTGGGCCAGGCTTCCATCACCCAGCCAAAGGGACAGCCTGCTTCAATGTCCCAGATGGTTCCATTGGAACAGGATGTTGCTGGCGAGGCCTCCTCGGACAGCCCCCCCGAGGAAGTGCCCCGCAAGCATAAGTGCAAGAGGAGGCACGTGGACTCCCCTGAGTCCTTAACTGAGGACACGGACTTGGTGGAAGGGGAAGGCTCCCCAAGATCACCCCCTGAGGATGTCTCCTTTGGAAACATCATGGAGATGCTGAGGATCAGAAGTGGGTGGTCTGCCCCCAAGTCTTCCTCCGACGAGTCCGTGTTTCTAGAGGCATTCGAAGCAGGCTCGTCTACCTCTTGGGTGTCCCCTCCGGCCGACCCCTTGGTGGACCTCATTACCACCAGGGCGTGGAAGGATCCGGACACCGTGGAGCCAATACCAAAATGCCCGGACAGAATACTAAGCCCCCCTCAGACCGATCGCACTGGAGCAAGGGCCCCCCCCGTAGATGCCATGTTGACGGCGGCAGCCACGAAGAGGGAACTAGCTCAGGAGAGCCCCTCAGTCCATCCACCGAGCAAGGAGTCACGCTTGATGGACCGCTTAGGGAAGCGAGTTTTAGTTCAGCGACCTTCTCAGTAAGGTCTCTGAACTATATGGCACATGTCATCAGGATGCAGCGGGATCTTATCAAAGAATACGCTGCCTCCCCTCCTGAGTCCATGTCGGCGGATGACAAGCAATTGTACTCCACCCGAATGGCCACTCTGAGATCAATTTCAAATACCTCTATGCGGCTATTGTCCCACGCCACAGAGGGAGCTGCTAGGGTTAGCGGAGCAGGCCTAGTCATGAGACGTCAGGCCTGGCTCCGTCATTGTGACTTTGTGGAGTCTTTTAAAGCGTCTTTTGCGAACGCCCCTTTTGATGGTTCTGCCCTATTTGGCAAAACGGTTCGCGAGACAGACGGGAAGATGTTGTCTGCCGTCGGAGTCCGCTTCTCTGCTCCCCAGCGGTCCTTTTCGAAGAACCAAAAGGGTCAGAAGAAGATGTGGTTCCGGAAATCGCAACATTCCCAACCCGCTCCGGACAACCAGTCCTTCCGTGGCAGAGGAGGACAGGGAGGACGCCGCCCCAGGGGCAGAGGGGCTCCAAGAAACTTTGGGTCCAGAGAACCTTTCTCTGAACGGCCCACACAGCAGCCCTGAAGGGTTGCCCGGCTGCTCCACTCTGGAGGCAGTCGGGTGGCGCTTCTCGGAGCACCTAGCAGCATGGGAGTCCATCACGACAGACCGCTGGGTGCTTCGCATTATATCCAGAGGTTACAAAATACCATTACTCCATGTCCCCAAATTCAAGAACCTCCCCGATGTACCACCCGATCAGAGGGAGGCCGCAGCCACAGAAATTCTGCAGCTGCTAAGAAAGAGCCATCCAGCCCGTCCCCCAAGACCAGCTCGGATTAGGGTTCTACTCCAGGTTCTTTTTGGTGCCAAAAAAGACGGGGGACTTGAGACCGATTCTAGACCTTTCCCGCTTGAACCTGTCAGTAACCAAGGAAAAATTCCGAATGGTCACTCTTCAGTCTATTCTCCCCCTTCTAAGGGAGAACAATTGGATGTGCTCTATAGACCTCAAGGATGCGTACTACCACATTCTAATGCACAGACGATACAGGAGGTTCCTCCGCTTCCGGCTGGGAGCCAGTCACTACCAGTTCAGGGTCCTTCCCTTTGGCCTCACCACAGCCCCCAGGGTGTTCACCAAGGTATTAGCAGTGATTGCGGCCCACCTGAGACTCCAGGGAATACAGGTCTTTCTGTACCTGGACGACTGGCTCCTGACCACCCCAACAAGGCATCTACTTTGCTCAGCCAGAGATTTCTTTCTCCGCCTAGCCCACAGTTAGGCATCACCATCAATGCCGACAAATCCCTTCTGGCCCTGACACAAGTCATAGAATTCATAGGAGCTAGAATAGACACCAGAGAGCTACGAGCCTTTCTAACTTCCGAGAGAATTCGGAATTTGCAACTCCATGTGCGGGCTATCCTCCAATCAGAGACTTCACCAGCGGAACTGGTCCTGAGGGCACTAGGCTCCATGGCGGCAGCGATTACGCTCCTTCCATGCGCCCGTCTGAACATGCGGGTACTGCAATGGACACTTTTAGTGCAATGGTCCTTTCTATCCCTTCCTCTTCACCACCCCATTGCTATCAGCAAGGCTTGCAGGAGGGCTCTATTATGGTGGCTCCAAGCTTCGGACCTCCATACGGGCTGTCCCTTCTGCACTGCTCCCCCTCTCGCCACGGTGACCACGGATGCCTCCCGCCTCGGGTGGGGGGGGGGGGCATTATTCAGGCAGGACGGTCCAAGGCACATGGAACAACACAGAGACCTCCCTGCATATCAACGTTCTGGAGATGAGAGCGGGTGCTGTTCGCGTTGCAAGCACTTCAGAATCTCCTCCCCATAGGAACGATTGCAATTCAGTCGGACAACATGTCGGTTGTCTGGTACATCAACAAACAGGGGGGAACCAGATCTTACCCTCTATGCCGCGAAGCCATGAGAGTGTGGGAATGGGTGATCTCCACCAACCGCTTTCTGATTGCAACGCACATTCCGGGACTGACCAACATCCTAGCGGACAAACTCAGTCGCACCCTTCTTACCCCGTACGAGTGGTCTCTCAATCCACTAGTAGCGAAGCAGATATTTGCAATATGGGGGCAACCCTGCTGCGATCTTTTGCCTCCCTCAAACACCAAATGCGGCAATTTCTTCGCTCTGATTCCTCCAGGGAAACTCCAAGAGACGCTCTGGTGCATGCTTGGCCACCCGGTCTACTTTATGCCTATCCTCCTCTACCCCTGATGCTGCAACTCTTACAGAAAGCCTAGCGGTTGGGGAGCAGGATGATCCTCATTGCCCCATTCTGGCCTCGGCAAATTTGGTTCCCTTACCTGTGGTCTCACCTAGTGAATCCTCCTTGGATTCTGGATCCCAGTCCGGATCTAATCTCCCATCCGTCGGACTTACCGACCCCAAACCTGGACAATCTGAAACTGAAAGCTTGGTTGCTCCAGTTCCACTCCTAGTTAGGACTCCCGGTATCTCTTCACCAGTCAAAGCCATCCTTGTGGCAGCGCATAAGCCCTCCACCAGGAAAGTGTACCGCAGTAAATGGAAACATTTCTCCATCTGGGCGGAGCATCATGATCTAGATCCCTTTACGGCTCCTCTTCCGTCCATATTAGACTTCCTAACCGAACTTTTTCAGGAAGGCGCTAGTTGTTCAACCGTCAAAGTGTAATTGGCAGCCATCTCACATTACCATGTGGGACATGATACAGGGCCTTTGATGTCGGCCAAGTTGTGTAAAACCTTTCTCAAGGGCACCTTCTTGCTTAGACCCCCTATAAAAGAAGCCGTACCACCGTGGGATCTTTCACTAGTTCTTCAAGCCTTGACTGCTCCACCTTTTGAACCCGCTGCTTCAGTAGATCTCAAATTCTTGTCCTGGAAAACAGCATTCCTTGTAGCCATCACTTCTGCAAAAAGAGTTTCGGAGCTTCAAGCTCTTTCTGTGAAGCCTCCTTATTTGATCTTTCACCCAGACAGAGTGTACCTCAGGATCAATCCCTCTTTTCTTCCCAAGATAGCATCAGAAACCAATATAAATCAATCCATAAATTTACCAGTTTTCTTCCCTAAATATCAGAATAAAGGAGAGTACAAGCGGCACTCATTAGATGTTCATAGGCAGCTTCGCTTTTATACTCATAGAACAGCTGGTCATAGACAATCCGACCAGCTGTTCGTTTCCTTTGCCAAATTTAATTTGGGGAAAGCAATATCAAAAGTATCTCTATCACGCTGGATTTCTCAATGTATCCTATTGACGTAACAAGCCTCTGGGAGATTGCACCTGAAGAAGTTTGCGCACATTCCACTTGTTCCATCTCTACTTCTGCGGCCTTCAAGTCTAGAGTTCCATTGGATGATATTTGTTCGGCAGCCACTTGGGCTTCATCTCATACCTTTATTAACCACTACAAACTGGACGTGATTTCTAGAGGGAGAGCATCCTTTGGCTCTGCGGTGCTTCGCAATATCCTTCCATGATGGCCACCCAAGGTTCAGGTAGCTGGGGACTCTGTCCCACAGGTTGCTGACAAATGAACTCCCTACTTCAGATTAAGAAGTTATGTACTCACCATAATGTTCCATCTGAGTAGGTAGCTTCATTTGTCTGCAACCATCCCCCCCTCCTTCCCCCTGGCCTTCTTCGGATCTGTTTTAGTTGGATACCCGTTTTTGGGTATATATTGAGGGGCAAACTCGATCTGAGGTCATGGAGGGTTAGCAGGGGATTATGGGTGAGGGGAGGAGCTAGGAGCTCTGATCCATTAGCTTGAAACAAGTTGCCGGCTCGGATCCGATATCGGATCCAAGACCCACAGGTTGCAGACAAATGAAGCTACCTACTCAGATGGAACGTTATGGTGAGTACATAACTTCTTATTTTTGTGCATCTTGTGAAGGCAATAAAAATAAGCCATATCAAATCCATCGGTGCAAAACATCTTCTCTACATATATTTTAGGTAAATAGCCCAACCTGAGCCCCTTATTTGATAAATGCTGAAACTCTTATTTTTTCTTCCTGATACTCTTACATCCACAGTTTTATAAACCTTGCTGTCATTCAAAAGTGCATAACACATATTTAAATATTGTGAAAAATGCATCACCACAGTTTTATTTCCTTTATCTGAAGGTTTAACAGTAAAATCTCTGTTTACCAAAATCTATTAGTCTGCTACTCATCTTTGGTCAGATTATAGCATACATCCTTTTAATTCATCCTAAAATAAAAAAAAAATGCTTTTTCCACAACAAAAGTAAGCATAGCATAACATTTCTGTATGCCTTCATTCTTAAAATGAGGTATAAAAATGTTTGTACTCACAACATTATCTGTATTTAATTAACAATAATCATTGCCCTCAACACCTATGCTAGACACACAAGAAATAAATGTTTCATCAAAATCATCTGTATCACTGCCCAGGTCAATACAATTTGTACTCATACAAAATTATTTTTCCGTGTCACTCAAACCATTAAAATAATCTTTTAAATGCAGCTTTCTATGTAGCTGGAACATTTCAATGTTACATTCATGCAGTCTTGGTAGAACATTTGGAATAAACTTTAGTCCACAGTTCAATGCATACAATAAAGATTCATTTAATGTACTGTTACGTACATGAACAACCAAACCACACGCATCTATATTATTTAAGTCAATTCCATGTCTTTCTTTTCCCATACCGTCGTTGCTTTCCATCTCGGTGATGTTCATTCTGCGGTCTACTCCGTTTTCTTTCTCTATTATAAAATCTCAGAAACGTTTCTTGCATATAGCGATTGTCCCTTACTCCAAGAAGAGGGGGATAGGCATTGTCACAATCCAAATCACTATAATGCTTACTCGCTTCACTAGAAGCAGAAACTCCACCATGCTGATTTTGCTTAACTTCCTGGTGCTGGAAGTGTACACTGGAGCGATGTTTCTTCCAATTAGAGGACTGAAAAAAGGCTGACCCATTCTCATAGTCTGTAGATCTTGTTGAATTTTATATTTTTTTCTGCTCAAGATCTTGTTCTAAATGTCTTAATTTGTCGTTAATGTCTTTTAAACAATATTCCAAATGTACAGTCCCTAAAACGGACACTAAAGAAGAACATACTGAGGAAATCTTCTCTTTGAGCTTCCTCTGTTTTACAGCATCCCTTTCAATCAAAATATTAATCCACTCCATGGAGCAATGGTGGTATGCTGCTTACCCCCTCTGTTAAAATTTCTATTCGTCAGCATCAGCAGGATCAAAAGGTGTAGAAGGATGATTAAAAGCTCTAAGGCCAGGTGGTGAAACATTAAATTCCTTGTAACGTTGCAAACTAAGCATATTATAGTGTACTGTGGTCTCCTTAACCAGCAATTGTTCTAATTTAGAAAACAATGTCAGTTCTTCTGGAGACATATTAGTGGCACGCTTACCAACCATAACAAAAGGATTACTGACGGTCTTTCTACGGGTCTCCTCCAGAAACCTCTCACATGTTGTGGCTGTCAGCACTTCACTAGATGCTTCCTTCTCTCTACAGTCTTCGGATAGCCTAAGAAAGCTGTCCATAGTTCATTTGGAGGGATCTGTACTTTCTTCTCAAAAATTCTTGGTATATTAAAAGCAGGATCGCTGGCCATGAATATCCAACAACAAACAAAAAACTGATGAGCTAATAAAGTAAACCACAAATAAAAAAACAGGTCACCGACTTTTAATAGCAAAATACAAAATTCAAACTCTAGCACCTCTGCTTTCAGGAAGCCTTCCAGGAGTAAAATCATGTCAAAACCATCTTCTTTATATACACAGAAGAACCCTCCCTATCAGTCAGTTAAACAATTAAAACAATCAAAGTAAATTTAAACAAAAAAATTCCCGCAACACTGTATTTAAGCCCACTAGGGGGTCAATGTTGTATATTTTAAAATGAGCAAGGCTTCTTTATGTAACATTTTTCTATATAACAATGTCCTTGTTTTTTTCTAAAATAGTTCCTTTTAAACTCTCTGGATTACCGTCATGGTGTTATTTAAAATGTTGAGCTAAAGGACTTTCAAGTCTACCAGTTCTATTATCTCTTACATGTTCCTGTAATCGGGACTTGAAAGCCCTTTTAGTCTCTTTGCATATTAACTTGTCTGTCATGCCCAAGGTGGTTAATGATTTTTCCCTTAATCAATCTATTAATTTATCTACCTTCTTTCCCTCACTTCAAAATTCTAGTGAAAGGGTGTTACATACTTAGGATGTGTATTGACAACCCAGATTTTACCTGGATAAAACCAAGTCCTTTAGGAAATCAGAGCAACTTTTTTGTTTCCTTTCACCCAGGGTGCTGAGAAAGCCTGTATCAAAACAGGCTATTTCTTCATGGATTTCTGTGTCCATTTCTTTCTGCTATGTTTTCCATGTTAAAACTTTCTTCCTCGATGAAAGTTCATTCCTGTAGGGCTGTTGCTTCATCTGGAGCCATTTTCAAAGGGTTGAACACTACTTCCATCTTGGGGGCAGCTACATGGTCTTTTGTCCACACCTTTATCAAACATTACAAGCTGGATGACATCTCCAGATCCAGAGCAGGGGTTGCCAGAGCAATCCTGCATGGTTTTATGGAGAGTTCCTCTGTTCCATCCTCCCTTTCATGAGCTTTGGTACTCTCCCTCATGTTATAAATACTGCAACATGAGAATAGAATGACATAGAACAGTTCTGTAAAATCTTACCATAACCATAGATGTCCTTCTCTTCCATGTTGCAGTATTCTACTCTGCCCTCCTTCACCCTGGTGCTTGTATTTCTCTGGATGATAGTTTGCCTCTCCTTTATATCCTTGGACTGGTGTTATGACTAGGGCATTTAGTTCTGAGAATAGTACATGCACACATCACATTTATGGCCTTCCTTTGTGCTATGTCCCATGTACCTTGCATTAGTAAGTCTTTTGTATACTGGCTAGACATTCGGGTCACCTACCCAGAGAATCCCTCATGTTATGAATACTGCAACATGGAAGAGGAGGACATGTATAGTTATGGTAAGATTTTACCCAACTATTCCTTCTTTGTATGTAAAAATGTAATTAATTGTGAACATCTAATAAATGCAATAAATATTCTTGTATGTTAGCAACTTTGGGGAAGAAGACTGGCAAATTAATAGACTGATATTAGATTCTGACACCACCTTGGGAAAAAAGGATGTATTGATTCATAACGTAACTCCATCCATGTGAAAAGTCAAGTAAGGAGGTTTTGAAGATAATGCTTGAATTTTTGAGATTTGTCTGGCAGAGGTAATGGCTACTAGAAAAAACATATTTCAAGTTAGATATTTAAGGTCACATTCCACTGCTGGTTCAAATGGGGAATGTATAAGTGCCTACAGTACCAGGTTGAGGTCCCATGGGGGGAGTGGGGTCTTTAAATGGAGGCCTTAAAAGTAGAGTGCCTTGCATGAAAGCTCTGAGCAACTTATGAGAGGCTACTGAAGAGCCCTCATATCCAACATGAAAGTTAGATATCGCTGACAGATGAACTTTAATGGTTGAGGAACTAGCTCTTTGTTTAAAAAGTAGGGCCAAAAACTCAAGTATGTCATGTATAGGAGTTGAAAAAGGCTCAATATGATTTTGATGAGCCCAGTACACATCTTTTCCACTTACTGGAATAGAATTTACGTGTTGAAGGTTTGTGGGACAGGAGAAGAGAGCTTAGGTTTTCTGGCAATCAATGGAAGTAGAGAAGCCAGGCTGTCAGCTTGCGGCTTGATATGTCTCGATGGATCATACCTTTCGGATGAGACAGGAAGTCTGGAGTCAGATCCAGAATCCGAGGTTGGTGAAGTAAGTGAGGCCAAAGGAAAGGGAAACAAATCTGTTGAGGCCAATAAGGTGCAATGAGGATGACTTAATGTTCAACATGGCAGCTTTCTGTAGGAATTCTGAAATTAGCAGGATAGGTGTATAGTAGACCGGGGGGCAACTGTGAAGTAGAGCATCAATCAGTGAGTCCCCCTCTTGGGGGGGATTAGGGCAAAATAGCTGCTGCATTTGTTTAGGGGAGAAGCAGAAAGATCACAGCAAGGCTGGCCCCATTGACGGAATATCATCCCTGTCATCTTCTTGTTCAGAGGCCACCCCATGAGGTAGGAGAATGCACATGCTCAGTTTGTTTGATATCACACTGGACTTCCCCTTGCTGTAAGAAAGTGGTTGGAGGAGATCGCCCATTGCCACACTCTGAGGGCTTCCCAAAACAAGGGATGCGATCTGGTCTCTCCTTGTTTGTGGATGTACAAAACTACTGACATACTATCAGCTTGACTTGCAGCTGGAGAGCATCTTGGAAGGACTGCAGTGCTAACAGCACTGGTCTCATCTCTAGAATGTTGATATGCAAGTTGGCCTCTTGTGGGACCAAGTGCCTTGGACTGTTTTCCCCAGGAAAAAAAAAAAAAAAAACACCCCATCTGGGAAGTATCCTTGGTTAGTATTGCCTTAGGCCACGTGGGAATGATCGGACAGCCTGATCAGACCGAATCCACCACTTGAGATCTCTCTTGCATGTTTGAATGATTTGAATCATAGTTGACATGAGTTGGTAAAGTAGTGAAGTGACCATTGTGATGCTAACATCCACTGTAAAATCTTTATGTAAAATTTAGCTAAAGGTACTAGTGTTACAGCCACTGACATTGACCCTAAAGCTTGAAGGACCAAGCGGGCTGAAATTTTAGTACTGCACATTATTTTTCTGACCTGTGATGTTATAAATGTCCTATTCTCATGTTGTAGTATTCATAACTGTAGGGAGGTTGCTGCCTGCAGCACTGGACATCCGGCCAGTATATCAAAGTCTTAGGAGCAGGGGTATATGTGGCGTTGCCTGTCAGAGCCATAAACTGACGTCGGCTATAAAAGTGATGTCTGCCCGGACCCACTTCAGATCTTTTCTGCCACAGTGAGCTACGGACCTCTGATCGCCAGCTCTGGGAATCAGTTTGATTGTTTGTTTCAGCCTTCCGATGTAGATAAGTACCTTTTTGGGTTTTTTGTTTACCTTTTTTCTAGCTTTTTAAATATACATGTCAGCTAGGAAGGGGAAGTGTGCTTGTGGAAGACAAATTCCATATAAGGGCATGTATGACCAGTGCTTGTTTTGTTTAGGTAAAGGCCACAATCATACGTCTTGCAATATCTGCAAGTCTTTCATGCCTAAAATACTACACAGCCTCCTGGCTGCCTTAAAACTTTATATAGAAAATCAGAGACTCGGGTGTTTGGTGTTAGCCCTGGAGGGTGGGGGTAGGTACCTCTGAAGAGCCGCCTCAGAAGAAGGCCGAAAAAGTTAGGCCTGACACCCATGCTGCACTTCAGGAGTCTGGAGAGACTCTCGAGGCAGATGTTAGCCCAGGGTCCCTTCGGACATCTGTTTCACAGCTAGAACTGGGAACCATGGTGAAAGCTGGTTTGGCGGAAACTCAGAATACGTCCGCTGAGGTTGATCAGCCATCACCACAGCTCGTGGTGTCGGAGGGGCCTACTCCAGCCTTTCCATCCACCCAGGCGTCGGCGTCTACTCCTCTTAAGAGGAAGCAAAAATGAAAACACAAGAGAACCAGAACTGGTCCCTGGATGGGAAGCCGTTTCCCAAAATCTTTTCAGAGCTTTCCAGGCCCTCCAGTCTCAGGTGCCCCAACCAGCCCCTGCACCTGTGCAGGCCTTAGAGGATTCAGAGGAAGAGCTTTCCTCTTCTGATGAATCACTTACTTATTGTTCACAAATTGAATATCCCAATGACTTCATTACTCCTGAGGAGGAGGACACTATTAGTCTTAAATCTCCAGGGGAAGATTTTTCTTTCGCGACACCATTTCTCTTATGAGAGAACATTTCAAATGGCAGGCCTCAGATGTCTCAGAAACTAAAAAGAGGTATTTTGAACTACTACAGATAGACCAGCCCTCCCCATCTGCACTCCCTCCCCTACCCCAGCCTTTCATGAGGCCTTTCTGGCTGCATCTCAGGCTCCTGATTCCCAGCCTTCTGCTTCCAAATGTCCAGATAGGTTTTACAAAGTTCCTCAGGATACACAGTTCTTATTCAGGAACCCCCCCCTGCAGACCCAGCCTTCATAGCTGTGCCAGCAGACAAATCGCCCAGACAGTTACCTTCCATCTCTCTCTTTCCCACAGACAAGGACAGCAAATTTATGGATAGGCTAGGAAAGAAAGCTTATACTTCTTCCACACTAGCCATCTAAGCCCTAAACTATCAAACACACATGGCTAGGCTTGTTCTAGACACCCTATCCAAAGCCACTGCACTTATACCAGACATTCCAGGCTTTCCAGCTAGGTCACAACTCTCTGGCCTGCTCTCTGCCTTCCCTCAGGTGACCAGACGCTCCATCAAGTGCAGTTATGATGCGGTAGAAGCATCTTCCAAATCTGCAGGCTCAGGTTCTGTCCTGAGAAGATACTCCTGGGTGAGACTCCACTCCCTTCCTATGGATGTACTAACCAAATTGCGGGATGTGCCACTTGATAATAAGGCCCTTTTTGGTGCAGCTTCTGCTGAGCTCCTAAAATCCTTTCAAGAAAAGGGCAAGGAGCTGCAAAGTCTAAAACATTTGCTAGTGTCACCTATTCCTAGGTACCATAGAAACTACCTTCAAAGGACAGCTTTTGTTAGGAGACTGTCATCTTAGTCTACTGCCCCACAGGCTAAGGGACGGAGACGATCTAGGAAACTCTCTACTCTTAGACCATCCTCTTCTGCCATCCCTGTTCCCTTATGGAGACCACCTAACCCTGACAGAGCCCCTGAACTGTGACTCATACCCTTTACCCACCTCCACCCCCATGTTCCTCCACCTCACCCTTTCCCTATCCTCCTGGCGAAAGATCACCTCAGAGGCTTGGGTCCTCTCCATCATTCAAAAATGTTATTTTATGACTTGGTGGACAATTCCTCCTTTCCAGGGGATACCCCAGTCCCCTCCAAGTCAGTTTCACCTCTTCCCTCCAATTCTGGGCCAGCTACTAGCTCAGGGCACCATAGAAAGAGTAACTCTAGATCAGACAAACAAGGGATTTTACTCCAGGATGTTTTTGATCCCAAGAAATGATGGTCCTTGGAGACCAATTCTGGACGTGTCGGTCCTCAGTCTTTTTCTCAAGGTGCCTACCTTTAAAATGCTCACCTTGGTCATCTCCTACCCCTCATTCCCACCTATGCCTTCATGGTATCCCTAGATCTGAAGGATACCTATCTTCATATCCCCATTCACCCCAGCTACAAGAAATTCCTGTGTTTCTCAGTGGGTTCCTTGCATTTTCAATTTTCTGCATTGCCATTTGGGCTCTGCACAGCTCCCAGAGTATTCACAAAGTCCCTAGCTCCAGTCATTGCCCACTGCAGAATGCAGGGCATTCAGATATATCCATACCTGGACAGCCTGTTACTCCTCTACCAGGACTGCCACACTCTTCACCACCACCTACACATGGTGTCCAAAACCTTGGTACACCTAGGGTTCACTGTGAACGAGTATAAGTCCCACCTGACACCCACCCAGGACCTGGTCGTCTTAAGGTGCAGGATAAGAACTGACAAGATGCCAGCTTTCATCCCCTGCCAGAAGGTAGAGGCCCTCACACAATACATTCAAACACTTCTCTCTTCAAACTACATCAGCCAGGGAATTCCTGAATGTCCTAGGCCACATGGCATCCTTAATCCCCATGCTACCCTTGGCAAGGCTGCATATGAGGAAGTTCCAATGGGTTCTGAAGACCCAGTGGAGCAAACATTCCCACACTCTGGATACACTCCTCCCTCTTCTCCCATGCCTAAAAAAAGAAATTGGAATGGTGGATTTCAGCCATCAACCTCCATCAGGGTATACCTTTGCAGATCCCTCCACCCTTACAACACATCTATACAGATGCTTCAGATCTGGGTTGGAGGAGCAGTTCTGCAAAATCACAGCAACCAGAACAAATTTCAGGGAGACTGGTCCTCCCTCAGACAAAGGGACCACATCAGTATCAAAGAGATGACAGCCCTTCTCCTAGCATTGCAAGCATTCCACTCAATTCTCCTACCAGTCACATTGAAAGTAGTCACAGACAATGTGACTGTCCTGTGGTATAAACAAGCGGGGGGGAAGGTCCTACCCACTCTGCAGCTTGGCATTTCAGATTTGGTCCCTATCAGCAAAACTACATATTCACCTGCAAGCAGTGTACATTCCTTCCACAGAGAATGTGATGGCGGACACTTTCAGCAGAACCCCTCTGCATCCTCCCACAAATGGATGCTTCACAGGGAGGTGTTCTTGGATCTTATTCACAAGTGGGGTATTCCTCAGGCAGATCTGTTTGCCTCCTCCCAGAACAACCAGATGCCTCTGTTTTGCACAAGAGATCCACCTCCACAGGCTTGGAAAGTGGATGCCTTCTCTTTTTGATGGGCAGGGATGCATCATTATGCCTTTCCCCCTTCACACTGATTCAGAAAGACCTTCTGAAGATCCAGAGGGACAAACCAGAAATCCTGTTGGTGATCCCTTTTTGGTCAAAACAGCATTAGTTTCTCCTACTTCACCGACTATCCAAGGGCAGTCACCACAGGTTACCCCGCCAATTTGACCTACTCACACAGGCACATACCACTATAAGGTGCCTTCTTGCCTGGTGGCATATTTGGGTCTGCAAAGTTTATTTTTTGTTGCTTCCCAGGGGTACTACTGTATGCGGCAGTCATTTCTGAAGTGGGTACGTGCAGATGTCACTTTTATAGCTGATGTCGGTTTATGGCTCTGACAGGCAACATCGCACGTACCCCTGCTCCTAAGACTTTGGTATATTGGCTGGATGTCCGGTGCTGTGGGCAGCAACCTTCCTACAGTTATGAATACTGCAACTTAGAAGAGAGGGGCATCTAAGGTTATGGCAATGTCTTACACAACTAATCTTTTGGACTATTGAAGGAGGCAGTGAAGCTGTCGTAGACTTTGTGTTGAAAAGGGCTCATGTGAATTCCAGATATTGAGTTGGTTCCAGTTGGGACTTGTAGCTTATGGGTATCCCCATATGAGAACAAGTCTGGAGAATCTGATCTCTTGCCCTTATCAGCAGATGCCTGGTCGGTGCAGTAATGAGCCAGTCATCCAGGTACTGAAACACCCGGAATTCCTGCAGTCTCAAGTGAGCTGCTACTACTGCCATGCATTTGGGGAACATTCTAGGAGCTGTGGTGAGACCGAAGGGCAGAGCTCAACTGGTAGTGACTGGCTCCCAGCCAGAAGCGTAAATGCCTTCTGGACCATCTGTTTTATCTGTATGTGGTAGTATGCATCCTGAAGATGTATTGAGCATATCCAGTCATCCTTGCTGCCCAGAAAAGAGAGAATTGACAGAACCATGAACATCTGAAACTTGGTGCATTGAACTGACTTTTTCAAGTTGCTGAGATCCAGAATTGGTCACCAGTCCCCTGTTACACTAAATGGAATCAAGTTCCGGATTTTATTTGGTCTGGTGGGATCTCTTGGGTGACTTTTTTTCTAGTAGATTTTGTATTTGTATTGCTTCTTCTTCCCTTTGACTGGATGGAACATCGGGCATTTTTCGTAAGACCAGAGGTGGAAGGGAAAAGGTTATTATATAACCTCTGGAAATAATCCTGTGCACCCAAGTATCTTCTGTTAAGTCTAACAAGGTTCCTTGGTGCAGGGATAATAGACCCCGGTAACCTCCAGAGGTAAGCAGTTGGGTCTCCTTTCTGGAGCGCTGGTAAGGTCTAGCAAAGAAAGACTCTCTGGACCCCTGGTTTTGTGGGCAACTTCTGCCTCGAGGGCGGCGTCATTCATAGGATTTCCCCCTCTGCCCTGGGGGGAATTATCTCCATGTGTTTCCTGGAAAGGACCCTGGGATTTCTTAAACATCTTCAGATCCCCTCTTTGATTCCTATAAAAGGATCTCTGAGGGCTGGAAAAACATGCGTCTGCAACAGACATTGTCTTTCCATCCTTTTCACACTTAATGTTTCCTTCACTTTTGGGCCAACCAAAGACATGCCATCAAAGGGAGCATTGACAAATGAAGTTGTGAAGGCTTCCACAAAATCACATAAGCACATCCAGGCATGTCTCCTAATGTAAATGCCTGAACCCACTGCCCTAGAGGTACCTTCAGATATATGCGGAATGAGCATCGTGGAGAAATTCAAAATCGATTGAAGGGTAGCCATCTGCGAAGTCACAGATGATTGGACCTCTGCAGAAACTGATTCTGATAGGGTGTCTGAGAGTAGCTTAATCAAATCCCTCTGTAACCTTGTAAAATGTGCCATATAATTCAGTGAACTTAAGGCGAAGGTTGCTGAAGCATAAACACACTTCTCAAACTTGTCCATCACCCTAGACTCCTTGTTAAGGGGTGAACAGTGGAACTTTCATTTGTAAGTTCCTTTTTGTTGGCCGCCACCATGACCATTGAATCAGCGGGAACCCCTTTACTCCAAAACTGTTTATCTGAAGGTGATGCCATAATCTTGTTTGGTCACCTAGGTGTAGGCTCCACTGTGTCAGGCTCCTTCAATTCCCACTGAGAGACCAATTCAGTACACTCGTCTGTGGGCAAAGTCACCCAAGAAGTAGAGGAGCCAATACTGAAAGCCGCCAGGATTACGAACTCCTCAGATGAAGGGTTACTGGGTGTCCAGCCACTTCTCTGCTTTAGTATTTCAAGAATGTCTCCAAAAGAGACCTCTTCAGGAGGTGGCAGTAGGGACCCTTCACCTTCATCGAAATCCTTATCCTCTGTGACTGACTCTTCTGGAGAGTCTAAGTACTGCCTCTTACACTTCTTCCTAGGGACCTCCTCAGTGGGATGCTCTGGGGAAGTATAGGAAAATATAGAAATGCCCTGCTCAGAAGCCCTGAGGTTCCTGGACTGGCTGTCTTTGTGGCAAAGAAGTGATGAGGCTCCATGCTCAGAGACATCAGGGTTGAAGAAGGGGTAGGATCCATCTATTCTGCTTGGGCAGATAAAATCTTCACAACCCTGAAAGCAGATCGCCCTGGAGAAAAAGAAGACCTCGGATCTGAAAGAACAAGCTTTTGGACCATTGACCCTCTCCACTTTGAAAGCAATCTCCCCAAGGTGGAACCTGGAGTCAAGCTATCCAAAGCTGAGGCTCTGAAGAGCAGAGATGGCTCCAACAATTTCAGAGTTGACTCCAACACCTTGGATCCAACAGGTAAGCTTCAGATCCAAAAATGTTGAAATCTTCAGTTCCAAGTCAGATGGAGTCTGATGGTTTGGATCCAAGGGCTCTGCAACAGCTGCAGGTATCAGAGGAGAAAGTTGCAGTGGGGATATTGTAGACGCACAGCCCTCCTGATCTGAAGGGGTAGGAGCCGGTAAGACACCCATCTGACTCTGTGCTAAGAGAATCTTCTGCATCACTCTTTCTACATCTTCTTCAGTCCAACTTCTGGAAGAATGAATGGAAACAATAGAGGGGACCTGCATTTGTGATGCTCCAAAAAAAAAAAAAGGGGGAGCGGAGCATTGAGAGCACCAGATCGACAGAAGGTGAATATCTTGTTCTTGGCAAATAAAGATCCAGTAGGGGTGCAAATGGTCAGATACAGTAGTTTTCTCATCAGATCCGAGGAGGTTGGAGCCATCATTTTACTGTCTTTCTTCTTCAGATCTGAGGGTGAGTTCAGATCAGGCTTCATTCTCTTTCTAGGATATGGATCTGAGGGTGAGGTCAGATCCAACTTAGACTTTTACATGGATTTTTCCAAGACTTGAGAGGTTGGAGTGGAAGGTCTCTGAGAAGACGACTTAGAATTTCTGCTTTTAGAGACTGAGCCCCAGATATTGCATCTCCGACAGCTGAAGGTAGCAAGCCTTTCATAATCGATTTGTTTTTCCTCTTAACTGATGCTCTGGTGTTACAGCCATGACAAATCACACGACCTTTCTGCAAATGCAAGGGTCTAAGACCGTAAACAAAAAGTATTGGTATTAGACATAGGAAGTTTGTGCCCGCACTTAACACATTTTTTTAAAACCTTCAAGTCCTTTTACCACCATAATCACAAGTAACAGAAACAACCAGTTAGAAATACCAGAAAAATTAAAGGAACTAGACTTTTTCTTTCTCTCTTCTTTTTTCTGTCTTTTAGATAAAATGAAAAAAAGTATTATCAGCAATGGTATACAAGAGCTACAGTAAGTGAAGGTAACAGTAATACTTAAAAGGTATCTAACTAATGAATTTCACAGTGTACACATGGTCTGAGATTTCAAATGAAGGAAAACGTTAGTAAATGGATTTTTGAAGTTGCTAAGTCAGTGACCGGGTAATGGACAAGAAAAAAAAATGTTTAAAGTGGCAGAATACCTTAGAAATCAAAAATAACAGACGTCTTATAATTGCTCAAGAGCTAAGGTGATTCACATCTTTTGCATTAAGCAGCAAACGAGATCTGAGTTAACTTATGGTTGGTGCAGTGTGGGTAAAGGGAAGCTTGAGAGTTTTAGGTTGCCACGAGCTTTAGCAACTGCTGAGACGGATCCAGGCATCGGACCTGAATGCATCAGGTGAGGAGAGAATAAAATTTTACATCATCGGATACTTTCTAGTTTCTCAGGAGTCAAAACATCTGTTTATTGGACCCGAAAGCTTAGGATCCAAAGGAGGCTGTAAATGCTTTGGATCCAAAGAGCTTGGATCCAAAATCTTTCCATTTCTTCGTAGTAAGACATCTGATATCAGTTTTCATTTTGGCTTCACTGTTGGGTTTGGATCTGATCCCTCGGATCCGACTCAGCTGTTATACAAGCTCGTGACAATTTTGAGCTCTCGAGCTTCACCCTTACCCAGAATGTACCACCCCTCATTACCTCAGATCTCAGTTGCCACTTTCAGCACTGAGACATGGTTTTCTAATCTCTCGAGCAATTGGTTGATAAGTAGTTTAGAAAAATAACGAGAATAAGTAAAAATTTATGTTTCTTCTAGTTCACTTTAGTCTATCTTTATAATTCAAATTTAACCTTCTTTACCCTTACCATTTTCTGTGGTATTCTAATTACTATTGTTAGTAATCCTGTCCTTCTACGTACATCGTAACCTTTAAATACCATTGTTGGCATTTCCCTCCCTTCTATTATTTCTTTCTTTCCTTAACAAAAAAACAGATTTCTTCTTCTCATTATTGTGCCTTTTGGATATAATTACTGTTGGTGTTTATTGTACTTTAAAACTTTGGCTAACAAAAGGAAAAGCCTTGCAGGGTTTAAAAAATGTCAAAGATGTGGACAGAAGATTCCACACTCAGACTCCCACACTTCGTGTGCTTTCTGCCTAGGTCCTCATCACCTTCAAGAGAGCTGTGTGATCTGCCATGCATTTAACCCAAAAGCGTTGTCAGATCTCCGAAATATATTAATACTAAAAGGACTTCTACCCTCATCCTTTGATGCCATATCTGGACCAGCTGAAGGAAAAGAGAGAAAAAGCTATAAAGGTAGCTCTTACCTCTACAAGCTCTTGTTCTGTTTCATCTAAATCAGAAAAATTAGTAAAAAGGCCATCCTCAGATCCTACAGTTAGTTCAAACCCTATGAGGAAGAAGCCCAAATTCTCGGATCCAGTTCTTGTGTCGGATCCGACAAAGTTAAAACACTCCCCACCCTCGGATCTGAAGGTTTCTTCGAATCTGGAGTTTCTGAAAAAGCAGGATTTGTCGTTTTCAAAGACCTCCCATCTTACCTTACCCAAAACAAGGTATTCTCCTTCACTGAATCCATTTTCATCGAGGATGCTATCCCTCTTTTTGGAAAGATCTAAGTCCCCGTCTGCTCTGTCTACCCATTCATCCAGAAGCCTAACTGAAGAAGATTTAGAGAGGCTAGTGAGGAGGTTGCTGTCAGGAGAGACCCAGTCTGTCCCCTTTTCGACTTCTGTCCCATCCGGGTCAGGAACTCCTAGTATCAGAAACCCCTTCTCTGGCAGTTCCTCCTCTGACTCCAGCCCAGGTCTCAGAGTCATTGGATCCAAGTCATCCGGCTCCATCTGTTTCGGATACAAGGATCTTACTGTCACCGTATCAGAAGCTTGCACTGAGCTCTTAGATTCAGTCGGATCCAGAGAGCTGTCAGACTCGTTTCTGTCCTGCCGAGTCTGAGGTGCTGCATTTTACTCCTGGAATTTCAGAGCCATCTCTGCCTCTTGGAGCCTTCGTGATGGTCAATTTAGTTCTTACTTCAGCCTTGGGGCAGATATCCTCAGAGTGAGAAGGAACTTTGGGTCATAGGCTTACTTCTTCCGATCCAATTCTTTATCTATCTCTGGGCCAGTCTGCTTTCAGGGTACTGGAGAGAGCTTTGCCTGCTCCTCAAACTCAGAGGATGTCTTCCCCTTTGGATCCTACATATTTTGCTCCCCCGTGTCTGTGCCATGAGACTCATCTAAATTCTCTACAGGGACAGCCATTACCAAAATCCCAGACTTCACACAAGGGTGTTCCCACATCTTCTGATAACTCCCCGGAGTCTCCCACCAAGAAAGTCCCTAGGAAGAGGTCATACAAGAGGAAGCATATTGATTCCCCTGAATCAGTCTTTGAGGTCACAGATTTTGATGAGGGCATGAGGTTTCCACGGTCACCTCCTGAAGACGTCTCATTTGGAGACATTTTGGAGATCTTGAAACAGAGAGGCGGCTGGAAGTCCAGCAACCCTTCATCAGAGGAATCTGTGTTCCTGGAGGCTTTTGGTACTTGGCCCATCTACTTCCTGGGTGGTCCCACCCGCTGACGAGCTCCTGGAATTAATCTCGTAGCAGGCCTGGAAAGAACCTGACAGCATTGAGCCCATTCCAAAGAAACCAGACAAGATCATGTCTCCACCAGAAACCAAGCCCTTTTAGTCCAAAGGTCCACAGGTTGATACCATGCTTGTGGCAGCAGCCACCAAAAAGGAACTCGCTGATGACTATCTGTGTCCATCCCCCCGACAAGGAGTTGCGAGTTATGGGCAGGTTCGGGATGTGTGTTTATGCTTAAGCGACCCTTGCCTTAAGGTCTCTGAACTACTTGCACACTTTACTAGGCTTCAGAGGGATCTGATCTAGGAGCTTTCAAGTACCCTCACAGGATACATGTCTGAAGATGTGAAAGATTCCATCACTTCTCAGCTGGCAACCCTATAATCCATATACAATTCCTATGAGGCTTATTTCCAATGTGGCAGAAGGAACCTTAAGAGTAGTTGGTTCAGGTGTTGCCATTAGGAGACACACCTGGATGCATTTGTGATTTTGCAGAGCCTTTTAAGTCTACATTCATAAATGCTCCCTTTGAATGATTCTCTCTTTTTGGCCCAAACTAAGAAGTGCTATCCAGGTTTGAGAAGGATGGGAAGACCCTTTCTGCCATGGGTGTACATTTTTACACCCCCCCCCCCCCAAAGATCCTTTTTGAGAAATTTAGGGGTTGAAAGATGTGGTTCAGAAAATCACAAGGATGTTTCCAGAACACATGTGGAGGTTCTTCCCCCAGAGGCAGAGAGGGAAGTTCAAATGCTAGAAGACACTGCCCTCACAGCAGAGGAGGCCTGCAGCATCAGGGTTCCAGAGAACCTTTCTTGGCTAATCCCGTCCAGTGCTCCAGAAAGGAGGCCCGATTGTCTGCCTCTGGAGGCAATCGGAGGTAGCTTATCAGTATGCCAGAGAGCCTGGCTAGAAGTAACAAATGACAATTAGGTGCAGAGGATCATATCCAGAGGATATACAATTCCATTGTCCCATCTTCCCTTAAATACCAAAAAAACTCCCCAGTGTCCCACCCAGCCAGAGGGAGCAAGCAGCAATTCTGGTACAAAAGCTGTTAATCAAAAGTGTCATCCAGGAGGTTCCCTCAGATCAGAAAGGACTTACTCAAGATTCTGCTTAGTGCCAAAAAAGACGGTGGACTGGAGACAATTTTGGATCTCATCAACCTGAACAACTTTGTTCAGAAAACAAAGTTCTGGATGGTCATGATTCAGTCAATACTTCCATTTCTGTAAAAAGATGATTGGATGTGCTCAATAGATCTCCAGGACATGTACTATCACATAAAAAGACAGTCCAGGAGAAATTTACACTTCTGGCTAGGAGCCAGTCATTACCAGTTCAGAATGCTGCTCTTTGGTCTCACCACGGCCCCTCAGGGTGTTCACCAAATGTATGACAGTGGTAGCAGCTCACCTCAGACTGCATGGATTCTGTGTGTTTCCTTGTTTGGACGGCTGGCTCATCTCCACCACGACCAGGCCATCAACTCATCCTGTCAAGAGAAAAGGTAATTCAGACTTGTGCCTGTCTACGAGTAACCATAAATACTGAAAAGTCTCAGCTTCAACCAACTCAGTCTATAGAATTCATCAGAGTACTTCTAGACACACGTTCTACAGTGGCCTCACTGCCTCTCTCCAGGGTTCAGACCTTAAGATTGCAAGTAAACAAAATTCTTTACAGTACAGAAATTCCAGCTCACTTAATCCTATGAGGGCTGGGACTGATGGTGGCGGCTATTCCCCTTCTACGTCTGGCAAGGTTTCACATAAGAATTCTTCAGTGGATGTTGGCATCTCAATGTTCCATTCTTCAGTTGCCTCTATCTGCTCCAATAAGAATCACCAACTCATGCAAGAAACATTTGATGTGGTTGATCCAGTCAGATTGACTTCTTCAAGCGGGGTTATTTGTTCCTACTCAGCCCAAGACTATCGTGACCATGTATGCATCCCAGATAGGTGGGGGGGGGCAATCTCTGGGAAAGATCGTCCAAGGCACATGGTCAACCGACGGGACCAAATTGCATATCAGTGCTCTAGAACTGAGAGCAGTGCTTTTAGTGTTGCAAGCCTTTCAGGAAGCTCTTCCTTCAGGGACAATTGCAATACACAAGGACAATATGTCAGTGATTTGGTACATCAGCAAACAAGGAGGAACCAAGTCATACCCTCTTTGTCAAGCAGCACTAAGGGTTTGGCAATGGGCAATCTCCTCCAACAGCTTTCTTTTAGTAACGCACATCCTGGGGAAATCCAGTTTGCTAGTAGACAAACTGAGCAGATACATTCTGTTGCTTCATGAGTGGTCCCCCAAACAGAAAGTAGCAGAAGAGATTTTCTGCATGTGAGGCCAGCCTTGCTGCTACCTTTTTGCCTCTCCCCTAAACAACAAGTGCAGCAGCTACTTTGCCCTAATTCCCCCATAGGGGGAGTCACCGAGGGATACTGTTATTCATGATTGGCCCTTTTGGTTACTGTATGCATACCTCCAGATTCCTCTAATACCAAGGTACCTATAGAAAGCTGCCAGGTTGAAGATGAAGGCGATTCTCATTGCCCCCTTTTGGTCCCAACAAATTTGGTTCCCCATCATTTGGCTTCATCTGAACAATCGGCCCTGTATTCTGGACCTAGCTCTAGACTTGCTGACTTGACCCTACATAAATGACTCATCCAGACCATCCAAAACTCAAGCTGAAAGCTTGGCATCTCCATTTCCATTAGTAGCCAGGCAACCTACGTTCTCTACCCCTGTTCACCAGATTGTATCATCTTCCCTCAAAAATCCACAAGACAAATTTATTGTAGCAAATGGAAAAGATTTGTCCTCTAAGATCTTCAAAACAATGTAGAACCCTTTGTGGCTCCAGTTCATTCTGTTTTGGCATTCTTGGCACTACTGTTTAGTCAAGGAGCCAGTTCATCCATCATAGTACTGCAAGCCTTAATCTTTCTTCCCTTCAAACCTGCAAGTACTTGTGATCTAAAGTTTCTTTCTTGAATGATGATGTTTTTGGTAGCTATTGCTTCTGCCAGAATAATTTCAGAAATTCAGGCCTTGTCGGTGAAACGCCCACACTTAATTTTTCACAAGGATAGAGTTACATTGCGAGTCAGTGCATCTTTTTCTCCAGAGTGGTTTCAGACTCCACCATTAACCAATCTCTCAATCTACCATTTTTCTTCCCAAATTATACCAATAAATAAGAATATTTACTACATTCACTAGATGGTTAGAGACAATTACATTTTTATTTGCACAGAACAAAACACTTCAGAAATTCAGACCAGTTATTTGTCTCTCTCGCTGTAGAAAAGTTGGATAAATCAGTGTCTAAAGTTTCTCTATCCAGATGGCTAACTGACTGGATTTCCTTCGTATATAATAAATTAAACTTGGCTCTCACAAAGCGAGTATGTGCTCAGTCTACAAGATCATTAGCAACTTCCTCAGCCTTTCATTCAAGAGCCTCCTTGGATGATATTTGTGCGGCAACAACTTGGGTTAT
Source organism: Protopterus annectens (assembly GCF_019279795.1). NCBI lineage: Eukaryota > Metazoa > Chordata > Ceratodontiformes > Protopteridae > Protopterus > Protopterus annectens. The sequence continues at coordinate 415,590,943 of NC_056729.1, forward strand.
TCCTCATACCTTCATATCTCATTACAAACTGGACTTGGTCTCTAGGAGTAGGACATCATTTGGTTTAGTAGTGCTCAGAAATATTCTTCCTTGAGGCTGCCCAGGGATTTTGGTAGCTGAGGACTCTGTCCCATCAGTGAGGCTGAAATGAAAATTGACAACATCAGATAAAAAAGTTATGTACTCACCATAACATTCCATCTGTGTGTGTTGTCTATTTTCATTTCTACCTCAACCCCCCCCCACGAACCCCCTACCATCATATTCTGAAACAACAGGAAAGCAGAGCAACTATTCTTTGAGGTATTCCTATTAATGTTGATGTTTCCAGATATGGCTTTGTCCTTCCTTCTACTACTGTACAGCTCTTTAAGCTTTCCATAAAATTTCATAAGCTTTCTCTGGTCTGGAAACAAGATCTGAGGTAGTGATGGGTGGTGTGTTCTGGTTAAGGGTAAAGCTCAAGTGGTCAAGATTGCCAAGAGCTTGTATAGTGACTGAATCAGATTCAAGGTATTGGATCCAAACCTGTTAATGAAGCAGAAATGAAAATGGATAATACAGATGGAAAGTTGTGGGGAGTACATAACTTTTTTTATGTCTGTTGGATCCAAAGGCTTAACATCTAATGCAGAAGTAACAGCCAGACCTGTCTGAGCCAAGGAGAACGTAGGATCTGAAGAGATCCTTAGGGGGCTTGGATTCATAAGTTTTCTCTGTAGTTAAAAATTATATCTTTCGGATCCGAAAACTTAGGATCCAGTGGTAGGAGTCAAACCTGTCGGATCTGAGGAGGACTTAGGATCTGGAGGAGCTCTTGCAGTCATCCTTATTGGCAAAATCTGTTTTCTGCTTTCTCCATTCCTGTGTTGGCTTAGGTCTTAGAATACTTTATGCAACTATAGTATTCTGTATTGCTGTTCATTTTTTTACACAAAGAATTTTTTGAAGGATCTGCATCCAAAATCCCATTCTCTCTTTAGTTCTTGAACCACCACCGTTTCATCATCATCCCTGTCCCCTTTGAATTATAGCCTTCTGCTCATGTTAAGTATATGACTCTTAACTGTGTTTGTAAAATATCCCTTCAAGTCAGGCAGTCCTAAATGACCTTGTTGCATCTGCCCCTCTTTCCCTTCCAGATAAATTCCTTCAACTCTCTAGATGTTGTCCACAACTTCTCTTTTGGTTGATAAAAATATGTCTGACCTGTGTATAAAACTAAAGGGACAAAAAAGTCTGTGCTTGTATCTTACAATGAATAATCCATAAACAGGAGCTCCCAGTTTTTCAGTTTTTATATTCTTTTTTGTTTAATCTCTTCCCACATATCTTTAGCTGCCATAACTTTGTACCAAGTGAACAGAGGACTGCTACAGTAACCCACTTCACAAGGGTGGACCTTCAGCCAACCACAAAAACTACATACCCATCAGTCTGATATGCAAAGCTGTGGAGTGAATGATCATGGATATAATTAACTGGGATGTATGCAACTTTCCAATCCTGGACCCAGCCTAGTTTGGATTTGTCAAGGGAAGGTCATAGCTACTAAACGTTGTAGACTTGCTTGAGAAGCTCACCAAGTCAGTGGATTAGAATAAAATGGTACATATACCTTAGCCAGATCCAGGTAAGTGGTTTGATACAATACCCCACTCTGGTATAGTTGACAAACTCATTGAACTAGGCATAAACTCCTATATAACTCAAGAGACCAGTCTCCAGTGTTGTACCTCAGGGCACTGTACTGGGTCTGCTCTTATTTGGCATCTACTTTGAGGTCAAAGCTATTTCAAAGGTCTTTGAATGACTAAGTTTGCAGAAAACTGCAAATTTGGGAGTATTATAGACTTCTTGCCATGATACAGACATGCATGTGGGTCTCATATAGACAAATGACTGATATCAACGTCATGGATTAAAACGCGATGTCAAAAAATGCATTATAGTACCCTTTGGGAAAATGGCCACCCAAGTTAATTATTCCATTAATGAGACATCCCAAAGAGTTGACTCTGTTGTCAGGGGTTTAGGAACACATGTTGCAGTAACCTAGCATTTGTCAAATACATGCCCAAGGTAGTAAGGAAATCATTCTGTGTTGCCCAACTTATAAGTGCATGACATCCAGGTCCAAGGAGGGCATAGTGGCACTTTATTCATCCCTTATCGCACCCATAATTGAGTGTAATGCACACACAGGAGCACTATCTCTTCCTGAAGACTGATCTGCAGATTGACATCTTAACAATTTGTTGAGCCTCCTTTTCCTCTAATCTTGGCATAATTAAGTCTTTAAAATTTTCCATATGTGCTTCTTGGATTCCTCATTCATCTGCTTTATACAAATTTTCATAAAATCTCTGAAGCATCTCAAATACTTGTATAGGATCTCTGCTTATTTTTCTTGTCATAGACTCCCGAATTTTGGTGACTGCCATTTCTACTTTCTGTTGCCTAAGTTGTTGGGTTAAAATGTTTGTGTTCTGCAATCTTCCTAAACACCAAATACTCCCTTATTTTCTAATATTCTGTAGTTGCTAATCCTCTTGTTCTGAGATATTTTCCGTATTCTACAGTACTCTATCATTTGTCAGCCCCTCTAAATATTCATGTTACTTCTCAACAGAATGCCTTTCTGTTTTATTTCTGTACTATTTTTAAACTCCATTTTCATTTTATCCTACTCGGTAGATATCACTTTGAAGAACTGTCTACCCTCCTTGATAACTCTTGAATAATTTCCACTACCCATTCCTTAAATTCCTCTCTTTTTAACAAGAGGGGAAACCACCACTGTCTCATTTTTACTTCAGTAACCGGCATTTATCGTAACTTTTATCTGTGCATGATCTGACATACTTATTGAATGTGTTGCAAAGCTTTCAATTAAATGTACTTGTTCCTATGAAATATAATTTCTATCCAGTCTAGCCCAGTTATTGTTTCTTGGAGAATATGTAAATTATGTCAGTTCCTACTACTGAATTCATGAGTTTCATACCAAATAGTTTTATAAACGCCTTCAAAAATGTACCCTTATTTGTTACATTTTTTTCTTTCTAGGTGCACCCGATACATATTCAGTATTGCAAATCAAGCTCAAGTCCTCATCTGTAAGTAATATTCCCGGCTGAAAGCTGATTATTTCTCCCAAACTTTTCTTAAGCTCCATACCTGCAGTTTTTGGTGGAATGTAAATATATGCCAGTTTAATCCTTCTCCCTTGCCAGTAGCCCCTTGCTACCAGAAATCTACTATTGTCTTTTCCCCTTCCACTATTGTAGCTGCTGTAGCAGTCAGTATTATTACTCCAGTTTTCCTTTGTCCCTGATATTCTGCTTAATATCGATCCTGACAGGACAGAACTTGGAAATGGACGACATGATAGTACAGAGGAGGTTGGACATCCCTTGTATCTGGGAGAAAATATGGAAGGGCAATGCAGCGACATCCTGAGTGTACTACTCAGGAGGAGGACAGGCTAGAAATAGTGTGAAAATTGTGGTGAGAGAGAGGGATGTCATCTGAATTAGTGACAGACTCAAGGCAATCAGACTCTGTTCTAATGATAGGACAGTATTCATAATGTCAGCCTATGCCCTACAGCAGGGTTGTGATAGCGAAGAGAAGAGTGCATTCAGACAGCAGTTGCATGATCTGCCAGGTAAAGCAGGACAACAGCAGTTGGTCTTTTTAATGGATGACCTGAATGCACATATCAGGATAGACAGAACATGATATCAGGACTGCCTGGATCCACATGGGTGGGGCAACAGGACTAAAGAAGGAGAGACCATTCTAGACTTCTGTCTGGCAATTGGCTTGATAGTAGCCAACACATGGTTGAAAAAGAGAGACATTCACAAGATCATATACAAGAGCGGCCAGCATGCAACTCGGGTAGACTTCCTCCTAGTAAGGAAAGGACACTGGCGTAGAATCAGTGATTGTAAAGCCACCCCCAGTGAAACAGTTGGCCCACAGCATAAACCACTTGTTGCCACAATCAGGTGCAAGTAGTGGTCAGAGAAGGCTCTAAGGTAAACAATGACCAGGCTGAAGAACTGGAAGTTGACTGGAAAGAAAGCACAACAGTTCAAGGAATTACTCAAAAAGAAGAGGAAATAGGTGGAGTCGAAGAATGGCAACATCTCAAAACAGTATGTCAGGACCACAGAACAGATATGTGGCTTAGCCAGATATGGAAATAAGGTACATAAGGAAAGCTGGTGGTGGAATGCAGAAGCTCAGGATGCCATCAAAAGAAAGGAGGAGAGCAGGAAAAAGTGGGAGATTAAAAAAATGGACCAGGCTAGGAAGGAATATTAGGTGGGTAAGAAAGGACTTGGAATAGCAAAGAACAGGGCATCAGAGGCACTGGAAAGCGACTCAGTAGGCGTCACAAAAAACTATATCGGGTTGCAAGGCAAAGACAGAAAAATAAAGAAGATGGTCAGACACGTTTCATGAAGGATCCTAGCAACACTCTGCTCACCAGTCCACAGGACATCAAAGGCAGATGGAAGGAGTACTTTGGCAGCTTCTGAATGAAGAAAACCCCACAGAAGCTGTACTACCCCAGACATCACCTTTGATTAGAGAAGAAGAACCCCACCATAAAAGAATTAAGAACAGCACCAAAGAAAATGAAGTTGGGGAACTCAGCTGGCTCAGATGAGGTCACAGCACATACGATAAAGATGCTGGGTGAGATGGGGGAGAAATGGCTACTGAGGGTACTCATAGCAGTGTGGAGAGAGAGGTTTATCCCAAATGACTGGAGAATAAGCATATTTGCACCATTGTACAAGAACAAAGGGGACATACACAACTGTAGGCAGTACAGAGGTTTCAGATTCCTGTCACATTGCATAAAAGTTCAGGAGAGAGTGACTGATAAATGGATATGCTGAGTAGAAGAAAGTAAGATGGAAGATGAGCAGTTCAGGTCCAGATCAGGATGCAGCACAATTGACCAAATGTTTGCAGTGAGACAGATACTTCAGAAGCTAAAGCTGACGAAAGATTCCAACTGGGTGTTCCTCGACTTGGGGAAAGCATATGACAAAGTCACAAGAAAGCCAATTTTGGATGGTTTTCTGGTGGTTTAGAGTCCCAAACACATTAGTAGAATTAGTGCAAGCTGTGTACAAGGACCCAGTGACTCGAGTACGAACAGTGTTCAGTCTCACAGAGGGGTTCCCAGTGGGAGTGGGTGTGAATCAGGATTCAGCTCTGAGCCCACTGCTGTTCATACTGGCGATGGATTACATTATCAAACAGGTTGAATGGGGCAGATCAACACAGTTGCTATATGCCTTTGATGTGGCATTACAGGTAGACTCTGAGCAAGAACTTCAGCAAAGGATAGGGGAATGGAATGCAAAACTGAAGGCACATGGGCTGAAACTGAGTACATATAAGACGGTGGTAATGGCAGCAATTTGAAGGAGTCAGAAGAAGCTGAAAATGGAGTTAGAAGGGAAGAGAGTGGAACAGGTTAACAGGCTCATGTACCTGGGAGGGATGATTGAGGACAAGCGAGGTCTGAATGAAGAGGTCAGAGCTAGAATCAGAGGGGTGCAGCCAACTGGCATAGTGTCAGGTGTAGTGTATGACAGAAAAATAAAACCAACCAAGCCACAGCTTCAGGGATAAAGCCAATAGATATCCGAAAAACCAAGTGGTAAAAATACGCTGAGATGTAAAAACCTTCTTTTATTAACGCATACAATTCCAACAAGTAGACACGTTTTCGTTGCTGAATGCAACTTCATCAGATAAAACAGACAACTGAATGCATGGTTTAAATACATGAATAATTAACCACATATAATTCCAATTAACTGATTAAAGGAACAGACCTTAAAAGTGCTGTGTACTGAATAGTATAACGTTTTGCACTTGTGGAATAAAAATTGGTCTACAAAAATTAACTAATATAAAAATGTATAAATATAAACATTTTATGGACCACAATTAGTACCACGGTACATAAAATCAACTTTCTTCAACAATAATCATAAAAACAATTTAAAAACTTCCTACAGAATGTAAGGAATGTAATGGTATATGTATCTAAGCTATACTGGCCTTGAGTTTTAATATAGGCTTGATGGAAATGTAATCGTTCAAGCCTGGTTTCTTGTTCGAGTCCAGGGAGATCTGCCAATGAGTCTCCCTTTGTTCCAACTTGGCCTGCCATGGTCCCCCCCTAGGGTCCTTATATATACTCTCCAAGACGAAAAATTTATATCTGGCTGTGGGACATGTCAATGTATGTTTATACAAAGCATTATTGATATTAGTTTTTTGTACATCATACATGTGTTCGTAAATCCTGCGCTTAAGGGTGCGCTCCGTTTTGCCCACGTAATATGCCGGGCATTGTGTGCATATAGCCAGATATACAACCCTTTGACTGTTACAATTATAATATTCCCTAGCTTTAATAACTCTGTTCAAAGCTGTAAGGGTGACTTGTTCGTCCTGTATGATGTGGGAACATTGAGGACAGGTCCCACATTTGTACGTACCCTTACGGGTACATGCAGATTTATTCTGAATGGGACCATGTTCTAACAAGCTTTTGATATTTTTCCCCCTACTAAAAAAGTCCTCATTTCTTTGCCTTGCAAGTTAGGCAAATCAGTAAATGCCATAAATGCATCCCACTCCTGTAAAATAATATCCCTAATATCACTTGAGTTAGTACTATACTGTGTGATAAAGGCATGGTGGAAGTCCATATTATTTTCATGTGTGTCCTGACTCTGTGGGCTAATTCCTTTCCCTAAAATAGGAGTATACTTATTACTTATGAACAGACATTAGGGACACTATACAGGTTGCAACAAGTGCTAATGAGTTGGATTGTAGTGTATCTCATGAGGCTGGACCTTCCTCTATTATATGTAGATCAGGGGGCTTTTCTATTTACAACTATGGCCACCTAGAGATTACAGACACTTTTTTTCAGCTATTTACTAAGGGACTTAAATATGTCCCTAGTAGGTATAGTGATGTAACCCAGGTGATAATAGACTTGAAACTTTTTATTAGGAAGCTCAATTTAGAGAACCTCATGGGCCATACAGATTTCACCAGGGACGATATCTCGCATAGAACTAGTACCTTTAACCCGCCACTCCACCCGCAACTTAAAAATTTGGAAATGAGAATTGAACAAAAGATCAGGAATCATGGTATACAGAAAAGATATGTGACCAATTTAACACTATCCGAGAGACAGCTCCTGGAATCCTTGAGACAGGATTCCACCGTTAGAATCATGGAACCAGACAAGGGAGGGGGGGTGGTAGTTATGGACCAGGTTCTATATGAAGGTAAAATGACTAATATACTTAACAATTCTTCTAGATACACTACGGTATCGTTAAATGAGATCAATATAGCCTATAAAAAAATAGATCTAGCTATTAAACAGTTATTGGATACCGGAGTGATTGATCAGGGTGTCTATGCCTTCTTATACAATGCAGAACCTAAGATACCTTCTATGTTTGGGGTACCTAAGGTCCACAAAAATCCACATGACCCCCCCTTGCGACCTATAGTAGCGGCTAAGGGTTCCAAGATTTCTACCATTTCAAAATTCTTGGACTATAAGTTTAAGAAACTATGGCCTAGAACTACTCATCTTCTCAAAGATTCTTGGGAATTTTTGAAACAGATAACCCCAGATCTAATGGTACCGAACCTCAAATTTCTTACCATTGATGTTGTGGACCTGTTTTCTGTCATTCCACATGAAACAGGTCTGCAATGGTTGGATGAGGCTATTACATCTTGTCCCAAAGCAGATTTCCGGGACAATTTTCTGATTATGAATTTAATGAAACTGGTATTACACCATAACTTCATCCATTTCGGGGGAGAATATTACAAGCAAACCTCAGGGGTTGCTATGGGGGCAAATTGCGCCCCGACATATGCCGATATTATTCTCTCTATCTGGGAAAGTAAATTTGTACTTAATAGTACTTTCAAACAACATTGGGTAGCTTACTATAGGTTCCTGGATGATATCTGTATTTTCTGGACAGGGTCCCACAGGGACATTCAGGAATTTATGGAATACCTAGCCTCTACAACGGACTTTCTTACTTTTACACACCAAATATATGATGATAGGGTAGAATATTTGGATGTCTTGCTTAGTGTGAATACACAGGGAGGTTTTAAATCAAATGTACATAGAAAACCCACTTTTTCTAACAGCTACATTCACTTTAAAAGTTTACACCCGTTGCATCAAAAAAGAGGTATTGTCAAGGGACAATTCGTCAGAATATCACGCATGATCTCAGAGGACGAAGACTTTTTAACGGAATGTCATAAATTGAGCTCTATGTTTCAGGATAGGGGCTATCCTGAGGATTTCATTAACCAAATCAAAGAACAAGTTATTACTGGCAGAAAAGACAAGTATACTTCCATTTTAGGGAAAGGAATTACCCCACAGAGTCAGGACACACATGAAAATAATATGGACTTCCACCATGCCTTTATCACACAGTATAGTACTAACTCAAGTGATATTAGGGATATTATTTTACAGGAGTGGGATGCATTTATGGCATTTACTGATTTGCCTAACTTGCAAGGCAAAGAAATGAGGACTGTTTTTAGTAGGGGGAAAAATATCAAAAGCTTGTTAGAACATGGTCCCATTCAGAATAAATCTGCACGTACCCGTAAGGGTACGTACAAATGTGGGACCTGTCCTCAATGTTCCCACATCATACAGGACGAACAAGTCACCCTTACAGCTTTGAACAGAGTTATTAAAGCTAGGGAATATTATAATTGTAACAGTCAAAGGGTCGTATATCTGGCTATATGCACACAATGCCCGGCATATTACGTGGGCAAAACGGAGCGCACCCTTAAGCGCAGGATTTACGAACACATGTATGATGTACAAAAAACTAATATCAATAATGCTTTGTATAAACATACATTGACATGTCCCACAGCCAGATATAATTTTTCGTCTTGGAGAGTATATATAAGGACCCTAGGGGGGGACCATGGCAGGCCAAGTTGGAACAAAGGGAGACTCATTGGCAGATCTCCCTGGACTCGAACAAGAAACCAGGCTTGAACGATTATATTTCCATCAAGCCTATATTAAAACTCAAGGCCAGTATAGCTTAGATACATATACCATTACATTCCTTACATTCTGTAGGAAGTTTTTAACTTGTTTTTATGATTATTGTTGAAGAAAGTTGATTTTATGTACCGTGGTACTAATTGTGGTCCATAAAATGTTTATATTTATACATTTTTATATTAGTTAATTTTTGTAGACCAATTTTTATTCCACAAGTGCAAAACGTTATACTATTCAGTACACAGCACTTTTAAGGTCTGTTCCTTTAATCAGTTAATTAGAATTATATGTGGCTAATTATTCATGTATTTAAACCATGCATTCAGTTGTCTGTTTTATCTGATGAAGTTGCATTCAGCAACGAAAACGTGTCTACTTGTTGGAATTGTATGCGTTAATAAAAGAAGGTTTTTACATCTCAGCGTATTTTTACCACTTGGTTTTTCGGATATCTATTGGCTTTATCCCTGAAGCTGTGGCTTGGTTGGTTTTATTTGTGCTTATACAGCTTTCCTCTTTACGTTTTTGTATGACAGAAAAATGATGAGGTGAAAAGTAGAGTATACAAAACAGTGGTGTGATCAGTACTACTATATGGTACAGAAACCTGGACAGTAAAGGCAGAGCAGATGAGGAAGCTAGAGGTGATAGAAATGAAGAGCCTGAGACTAGTGGTAGTGTGCACGCTGTGTGACAGATGAAATGAAGACAAGAATGTAGAAGGCAAAATATATCCAATTGCAGAAAATATCCAAGTGAACAGATTATGGAGGTCCGGGCATGTGTGCAGAAAAGTAGACAGCAGTCTCATGAAGATAATTTGGAAATCAAGAAGGCAGCAAGATGAAACAAGGGCATCCAGCAAAGAGGTGGATGGATTGAGTGAGAGAAGATCTGTGACAATCAGGCATGAGTGTTAAAGAAGGCGGGAGTGGGATATTCAATTGAGAGAGATGGTGACCGTTAACATGACACCCTGACCCCATGTAGAAAACAGAGAAAAGGGAAGTTGATGATAATCCATCCTTAAGTCCTTTCTTTGTCAAATTCACATGCTCATTTCTTTCCAAGTATGTCTCCTGCAGCATTGCTGTTTGCATTGTGCATTTCTTAATATAATTCAGTATTCTTTTCTTTTTGTCTGTACCTGAAAGTCCATTTACATTCCAAGATACTATTGCTGGAATTACCTTCTTCATTCGGCTACTCCCATTAGGGGTCGCCACAGCGGATCATCTGTTTCCATTTCTTCCTGTCCTCTGCATCTTGCTCTGTCACACCAACCACCTGCATATCCTCTCTCACCACATCCATAAACCTTATCTTAGGCCTTCCTCTTTTCCTGTTACCTGGCAACTTCATCCTTAGCATCTTTTTCCCAATATACTCTGCATCCCTCCTCAGCACATGTCCAAACCAGCGTAATATTGCCTCTATGGCTTTGTCTCCAAACCTTCCAACCTGGGCTGACCCTCTAATATACTTATTCCTAATCCTGTCCACCCTAGTCACACCCAGTGCAAATCTTAACATCTTTAACTCTGCCACATCCAGCTCTGACTCCTGCCTTTTTGTCAGTGTCACTGTCTCCAACCCATATAACATGGCTGGTCTCAGTACCCTCTTGTAGACCTTCCCTTTCACTCTTACTGGTACTCGTCTGTCACAAATCACTCCTGACACCCTTCTGCATCTTGGCTGTACACTCTCTTCCACACTCACCATTACTCTGAACTGTTGATCCCAAGTATTTAAACTCATCCACCTTCGCCACCTCTACTCCCTGCATCCTCACCATTCCTCTAGCCTCCCTCTCATTCACACACATATATTCTGTCTTAGTCCTGCTGACCTTCATTCCTCTTCTCTCTAGAGCATATCTCCACTTCTCCAGGGTCGTCTCCACCTGTTTCCTACTCTCACTACAGATCACAATGTCATCTTCAAACATCATAGTCCACGGGGACTCCTGTCTGATCTCGTCTGTCAAGCTGTCCATCACCATTGCAAATAAGAAAGGGCTCAGAGCTGATCCTTGATGTAATCCCACCTCCACCTTAAATGCATCCGTCACTCCCACCGAAGACCTCACCGCTGTCACACTACCTTTGTACATATCCTGTACCACTCTTACATATTTCTCTGACATACCCAACTTCCTCATACAATACCACAACTCTTCTCTAGGCACCCTGTCATATGCTTTCTCTTAAGTCCACAAAGACATAATGCATCTCCTTCTGACCTTCTCTGTACTTCTCCATCAACACTCTCAGAGCAAACATTACATCTGTAGTGCTGTTTCCTAGCATGAAACCATAGTGCTGATCACTAATCATCACCTCCCTTGAAAACCTAGCTTCCACTACTCTTTCCTATAACTTCATGCTGTGACTGATCAATTTAATCCCTCTGTAGTTACTACAGCTCTGCACATCACCCTTATTCTTAAAAATCAGTACCAAAACATTTTTTCTCCATTCCTCTGGCATCCTCTCACTTTCCAAGATTTCATTAAACAATTTAGTTAAAAACTTCATTGCCATTTCACCTAAACACCTCCATGGTTCCACAGGTATGTCATCTGGACCAACAACCTTGCCATTCTTCATCCTCTTCATAGCTATCCTTACTTCCTCCTTGCTAATGCACTGCACTTCATGATTCACTATCCGCACATCATCCAACCTTCTCTCCCTCTCATTCTCTTCATTCATAAGCCCCCTCAAAGTACTCTTTCCATCTGCTCAACACACACTCCTCGCTACAAGGCAACCTATGAACCTATGAGTACATTCCCCTCATTATCCTTTATCACCCTTACCTGCTGCACATCTTTACTAGCTCGGTCCCTCTGTCTAGCCAGTCGATACAGGTCCTTTTTCTCCCTCCTTAGTGTCCAACCTTACATACAACTCTTCATATGCTTTATCCTTAGCCTTCGCCACCTCTCTCTTTGCCATGCACCTCATCTCCTTATACTCATGTCTACTTTCTTCATCTCTCTGACAATCCCACTTCTTCTTCGCCAACCTCTTTCTCTGTATACTCTCATGTACGTCCTCATTCCACCACCAGGTCTCCTTGTCCTCCTTCCTCTTTCCAGATGTCACACCAAGCATTATGTTAAAATACTGTTGTTTCTACTTACTATGCATGGCAGTTTTTTTGAATGTGTATTTCCAACTTTTATCTTGCGTACACACTGTTTGTCAGACTGATCTTTTATAAGCTGTTTCTTACCTCTCCCTGAGCCTGTCTCACATTTTCAAGACTTTGCTTTAATGAAAACCCTCAAGCAAAAAATTTAAATACATTTTCGGAGCACCCCATCTCCTGTTAATTTAGAACAAATCCTCAAAACTATGTACATTTTCAAGAAATGAAGTTTAACCCTCCAGATATGAAGTTATCCAAAAGTGACATCTGCAGCCAATAGCATAATGCAGTGTAAAATTAGGATTACTTATTTTAAAGTACGATGTTAAGTTGTCTATCTCGCCTTCATTCTTGATGCATGGGTTCGGAGCCGATTCTCTGCTCCGACTCAGCCTTTTTCTAAAGCTCGAGAGCTATTTACCGGCTCAAGGCCTCCCCTTATCCCACAATGCTAGGTGTGAGATACCCAGATCTCGTTTGCCGCTTCGGCTACGAGGTTGCGTTTTTTACCCGTTCCAGGTCGTATAATTCTTTTACTACTATATTTACTGTCAGAGTTGTTGTTATTTTTAGATTTTCTTCTATATTAGTTTATTAGATCATGTTACCTCTTTAGACCCCACTTAGGATCTCCTTTTTTCTGTTGTTAGAGTCCCCCCCCCCCTTTTGGGGTAGTGGTTAGGCCTGTCTCTTTATAGTATTGTTTTTTATATATATATATATATATATATATATATATATAATTTTTGTGTTAAGTTTTTTGTTATTTATAACTGTTGTAGTTATAGAGGTATTGTATTGTTAGTTCTAGTGCGTGTGTGTCTGTGTTTAGTGTTTTAAGCACGTTTAACTTCCCTTGGTATCTCTCCTATCATGTCTAAATATACCAAGGTTTCAGGTTTCAAGAAGTGTGACTTGTGCTGTCAGAAGATGTCTCTGGCAGACGGTCACACTTCTTCTTGTGTTTATTGTTTGGGCCCCCTACACCTGCAGGACTCTTGTTCGGTCCGTCATGCTTTTAGTCTGAGAGTCCTGCAGGAGCGAAGGAATAAACTCATTTTGAGAGGCTTGTTAAAGCCTGAAGGATCCCCGGCTAAGCCTTCGTTGGGGAAATCCTTAAAGCCCACCAAACCGTCGGCTCCCTGTTCGGAGCCGATGCCGAGTGGAGCTTCTGCCTCCTCGTCTGTTCCGGCTGGAACCGATACTTCGAGACCTCAGTCGGCTCCGACTTTGCTATCGGAGCTTTCTCTGAGCTGAAAGCGTTCGAGATCCCCCTCCTTAGAGTCCGTTCGCTCAGCTCCCAGGTCCCCATTACTACAATCGGAGCGGAGCCATAGATCCCATTCCTCTCGGTCCTCCAGGCTATCTGACCATGACTTAGAGAGGATGGTCAGTAGGCTCCTTAAGTCGCAGTCACTGGCCAAAATGTTGACTAGCCCTTCTCAACAGACTGTGGCTATCCCTGTTTCTTCAACAGTTCCTCCTCCGACTCTACTACCGTGTTTGGAGCTTGTTGGGGCTCGAATCGTCGGAGCCGATGCCCCACCCTTCGGCTCCTTCGTCAGCTCCGATCTCTTCATTGGTTCCGTCCTTGGAGGGATCCGGGTGCCGAGACTCCCTTGTCTGCTCTGAGGGGGCAAGTGGCATCGGGCCCTTGTCCGACCCCATTCTCCCTCTCGGGGCCTTGGCGCAGGTGAGCTCGGCCCCGACATCAGCCTCGGAGCCGTCCCTCTCTGTGCCGGGAGAGGATGTCCTTCAAGAATGCAACTGCAGTCATAACATATGGGTTGTCCTGCCTCAGGCAGCCCTCGGTCGGCCGGATTCCAAAGTCTGGGTCCGACGTCGGCTGATGTCGCATTTCTCTCCGACGTCAGAGTGGCAGGAGTACATAAGCATCAGCCGACGCCATCTTCTTCAGTCTTTCTTGCCGTGCGGTGCCCGAAGCAGAAGCAGTTCGCAAGTGCCGGTCGGTCAGCTCCTGCATTCTTCGATCCAAAGTCATCAAAAAAGCTAAGTACCCCGTTGGGGACATTTTCTTGCCTCAGCCGATGTCAGAAATTACTGAAAAAGTTAATAATTGTTTGTCTTGTGGTAAACCAATACCTCATAAGGATTTCCATTCTCACTGCCTTCCTTGCCTTGGCCCAGACCACGACGTCTCGGCCTGTGCCGCCTGTGCTCGCTTCAATAAGCGCACTCTCAGGCGCCGGGCGGAGTTCGCTGAAGACTTTTTCGGTGAAAAATTCGATTACAAGATGCCGTCGGAATTACCGACATCGCAGACTCCTAAAAAACGTAAAGACCGGGATCGACATCCTCGGCCCGCATCTTCCACAGACACCACGCCAAAACCTACCGCGAGTGCCCCGGTTCCCTCTGAGGCGGTTATTCCACCGTTCCGAACCGAAGACACCGCATTACCGATACCTCCGATACCGGAGACCACACCGACGCCAGTTATTGATTTTCCTCCGGATATCGAAACAGAGGAAATGCCCGAGACCATTGCTGTGGATAAGGTCACTCCTGCACGTGGAGCTGCTAGGCCTCCCATGTCCATGTCTATCAAGGCCTACACACGTGCTAAGGCAGCCAGCAAGACCAAGCACCTTACTGCAAAAGCCTTACCTCAGCCCACTCCTGAAACACAAATCATGACTATGGCAGCAGACTTAATCTCCATGATCAGAGGTTCCCAGGCCCATCCTGAGAGAGGATCCCAGCCTCCTCCTGATAAGAGGTCCAGGGTTGAGCCCACTGACCCTTTCCCTTCAGATGAAGATTCTGAGGCCTCTGGCCACTCCGATAGCCAGGAAGAGCCTTTCCAGACCTACAAGGACTCAGATGCAGAGGACTCCATCCCCTCGGCCTCCCCTCCTGAGGATATTTCTTTTGGGGAAGTTCTGCATTCCATGAGGGAACATTTTAAGTGGCAAAGCCAGGAATTTTCTGATTCCAGAAAGCGCCTTCGTACCTTCCTTAAAAAGGCCCAGCACAGGCCCTTAGCTATACCTCCTGTGCTTGATGTTTTGGATGATTTATACTCTGACTCCAGTGTTACCCCTGATACTCTCCCTCCTGCTCCTGCCAAGCCGGACAGATACTATAGAGTTCCTGAAACACATTCTCATTTCTTTAGGGCCCATGCTGTTGATTTAGAAACTATTTCACAGGGGCCGAAAGGGGTTTTCAGCTACCACCTCCAAAAATCCTCTGCCTTCCAACAGGGAAGCTAGGTCATTAGAGAGATGGGGGAAGAAGGTTTACACCTCCACTACCTTATCTATGAGAGCTCTCAATTGTCTCTTTCATATGCTTCAATATCAGGATTTCCTGTTAGATGATTTACAGAAAACTTTGGCCTCTCCTGATCCTTTAGATAGGAAGTCTTTGCAGGAGGCTGTACACAACTTCTCAGCAAGTTAGCAATCACTTCCTTCAGTGTGGATATGATGCATTGGAAGCTTCATGTAGGGCAGCTATGACAGGGGCGGTCATTCGTAGACATGCATGGTTAAAAGAACAACCTCTACCAGATCATGTTAAGGCAAAACTTCTTGATGCACCCTTGGAAAAGAACAAGCTTTTTGGTGCTAATGCTAAAGATGTATTAAAGACCATTGAGGAAAAAGCTAAGTCAGTTCAGACAGTCAAAGATTTCCTCCAGGTTCAGCCACCCAGATTCAGCAGGAATTGGCCTTCAAAAAACTGGTCCTTTCCTAATACTGAAAGATTTCAAAGGGGCAAAAGCAGGCATGGCCGAGGAAGAGGACAATACAGAGGTTCCTACAGGGGACGACAATGGCAACCAGCAAACCAAAGAAGTGACACAGGGGCTTCTCCTGCCCCACAGGGACAATCCCAATGACTTTCCTCTACTTCCGCTAACCAAAGAGCAAACAGAAGCTCCCTTGGGTGGAAAATTATCTCTGTTTTCAGACAATTGGCACAGATTGACAAAGGACAAATGGATTTTGGACATTATAGACCAAGGCTACAGGTTCCACTTTCATACTTTACCAAGGAAACAAGGCATGCCAAACCTACCACAAAACCAGAGGGCAGAGGCTATCAAGCAAATCTCTCTGCTCGCGCAAATCAATGCAATAGAAAAAGTTCCACAACAAGAAGAAGGCCAGGGGTTTTACTCAAGACTGTTCCTTGTTCCAAGAAAAGAAACACAATGGAGACCAATACTGGATTTGTCCGCATTAAACACCTTTCTCATAGTACCAAAGTTCAAAATGCTGACCTTACAGCAACTCCTTCCCATGCTGGGCAAGGGGTCTTGGCTGATTACTCTGGACCTCAAGGAGGCATACCTGCATGTCCCTATCAGACACAGCTGCAGAAGATACCTCAGATTTCTTGCAGGGCCAGAGCATTATCAATTCTCAGCATTGCCATTTGGCTTATCTACTGCGCCCAGATTGTTTTCAAAATGCCTGGCTTCAGTAATTGCTCATTGCAGGCTCCAGGGGATCCAAATTTACCCGTACCTGGACGACTGCCTCATACAAGCGGACGACAAACTGATTTTAACAAAAAACCTGGATTATGTCATTCAATTGCTACAAGCTCTGGGATACACAGTCAACTTTCAAAAGTCAAGACTGCAGCCATCCCAGCAAATTACTTTCTTAGGAGCCAATCTAGACACAACCTCTGAAATGGCTTACCTGACAGAAGACAAGCAAAAGAAGTTAACTCATTATTTCAGAGGTTTGGCAAAGCTCACCCAGATGACTGCAAGGAGATTCCTACAGGCCCTGGGTTACATGGCATCATGCATTCTCCTGGTTCCATTAGCAAGACTACACATGAGAAAGCTTCAGTGGTACCTAAAATGTTTATGGTCTCAACACAGCAACAACCTAGAGACAACCATACCGCTCATTCCATGCCTACAAAAAGAATTTCTATGGTGGGCCTCGGTAAGCCAGGCAAACACAGGTATGTCATTCAAAAAAACACAAATAACACAAACAATGACCACAGACGCCTCAGACCTTGGATGGGGGGTGCACATGGAGGGCAGATGTATTCAAGGACAATGGTCTCCAAAGGAAACACATTTGCATAGCAACCAAAAAGAAATGCTGGCAGTCATGCATGCCATCGAGGCCTTTCGACAACAACTTCAGCAAGGCCACCTGCTAATACGGACAGACAACACCACTGTCATGTGGTACATAAACAAGCAGGGGGGCACCCATTCTTACCCCCTTTGCAGACTGACAATGAATCTTTGGGAAAAATCACTAAGCTTAAACATACAGTTGCAATCCCAGTTTGTTCCAGGCAAAGACAATGTGCTGGCGGACAGCCTAAGCAGGAATTTCCAAGACCCCCACGAGTGGAGGTTACATCCAGAAATCTTCATAAGGCTCACCTCGACATGGGGCAGGCCAGAAGTAGACCTATTTGCCTCCCACCTCAATCATCAGCTACAAAAGTTCTGTTCAAGGACATATCATCCACAAGCATGGAAAACAGATGCTCTCTCATTCAACTGGAACTTCCTAAAGATTTATGCATTCCCACCTCTGCCACTGATGACCACAGTACTACTAAAGATCAAAGCAGAGAAGCCAAAAGGGATCTTAATAGCTCCAGACTGGCCAAGACAACACTGGTATCCACTACTACGGAGCATATGCCACAACAAAAAATGGGCCCTTCCCCAATGGCCCCATCTTTTGACTCAAAACAACTTCAAGACAGTACATCCCAACATTCAGACGCTCCAGCTAACAGCTTGGGAGATTCCATAAATAACCTCAATCTATATTTCTCCAAGGAAGTTCAGCGGATATTAACAGAAGCCCGCAGACCATCCACCAGAAAGGTTTATTCAGCAAAATGGAAGAGATTCAGCATTTGGAATACCAGCAAGGGTCATGATGCATCATTATTGAACATCCCACTCATCCTGGAATACTTGGCAGAAATGCTACAGAATGGACTCTCATATTCTTCTATAAAAATACATGCTTCAGCTATTTCAGCTAGATACAACACTGATCCACCTGTGTTCTCACATCCTTTGTTAAGGCAATTTCTTAGAGGAATCAAGAATATCAAGCCACCAAGAAAGGCCCCAGTACCAGCTTGGGACCTCAACTTTGTCCTAGAAAAACTGACTCTACCCCCCTTTGAGCCAGCAGCTTCTGTGGACTTACAATTCTTCTCATGGAAGACAGCTTTCCTGTTGGCAATTACCTCAGCAAGAAGGGTTTTGGAATTACAGGCCCTAATGGCAATACCACCATTCATTACCTTTCATAGAGACAGGGTCTCCTTACGAACCAACCCTAGCTTTCTGCCAAAAGTGGTATCTAGGGTTTCTTTAAATCAAGCAATTCACCTGCCTACTTTCTTTCCCAATCCTGAGAACAAAGGGGAAAGACTGTTGCATACCTTGGACATTCACAGACAACTTTGCTACTACCTGGACAGAACCAAGGCCAATAGGAAGTCTGATCAGCTTTTTGTAGCTTACGCCCCTGGAGTACAAGGAAAAGCAATTTCCAAACAGACTATCTCAAAATGGATTGGACATTGCATCAGATTATGTTATTCCTTCCATGGAAAGAGTGTACCAGCCAATATCAGACCACACTCTACCAGAGCTACAGCCACCTCTACAGCATTCTTAAGAGGGGTGCCTACAAAAGACATTCTAGAAGCTGCTACATGGAGCTCCGTGCATACATTCTCCAAACACTACAACCTTCCTTTATATTCCAGATCCAGAGCAGGCTTTGCTTCAGCAGTCCTGCAGGGATTGATAGCTACACCATCCTATTCTTAGAGTTTTCCACCTCCCCCAGCTAAGCTATGGTATTCAACCCATATGTTATGACTGCAGTTGCATTCTTGAAGGACATAGTACAGTTTTGTATCTACCATAAATGTAGATGTCCGATAGATATGCAACTGCAGTCGGGTTTTCCCTCCCTCCTTCCCCTCTACTCCTTGGGTCCACTCCTCTCCCTGTTATCCTAGCTGGGGATATCTGTTATGGTGTATCTGTTTATTGCTTATTTATTTGTCTGGAAACCTGTTTTGTCTTCCAAATTGATTACAGCCTTCCTTGGAGGGCACCTGGCATCTGGGGCAAGAAACACTGAAGAAGATGGCGTTGGCTGATGCTTATGTACTCCTGCCGCTCTGACGTCGGAGAGAAATGCGACATCAGCCAATGTCGGACCCAGACTTTGGAATCCGGCCGACCGAGGGCTGCCTGAGGCAGGACAACCCATATGTTATGACTGCAGTTGCATATCTATCGGACATCTACATTTATGGTAGGTACAAAACTGTACTTTCACGTCTCTTCGGAGCGGGGACCCTCTTCTCTGCCTGATGGGGCGCCTTTGAGGTCATGAGGAGCGTGCTGACTCCTGGTGTTGGCTCCACGATCGACCCCTTCGGCTCATCCCCCCATGGTGCCTGCGTCGGTCTATGTCCACCCTCCTGATCCCAAGCGTGGAGAACAAGCTTTCCAGGTAACCCCATTGGGTGTATCTTCCTCTTCCGAGGCCTCCCCTGATCTCTCAGAGGAGCCCCCTCGGAAGAGAAAATGTAAGAGAAAGCATGTTGACTCCCCCGAGTCAGTCACCTCTGACACCGACTTGGAGGATTCGGAAGGGTCCCCAAGGTCCCCCTCTGAGGATGTCTCCTTTTTAGACATCCTTGAGCTCCTTAAGCAGAGGGGGAACTGGACCACCCTCAACCCTTCCGAGGACGAGTCTGTGAATCTGGACGCATTTGGTTCTCGCCCTTCCACCTCCTGGGTGTCTCCGCCTTTCGACCCACTCATTGAATTAGTGGCTCGGAAGGCGTGGACAGCCCCGGACACAGTGGAACCAACTCCCTGCAGGCCCACAAAATTCATTACAGCCCCGTCCGACAAACAGTTTCTTACAAAGGGTGTCCCTGTTGATGCCGTGGTGGTTGCAGCAGCCACTAAGGAGTTGGCTGACCCTTCAGTGCCTGTCCAGCCACCTAATAAAGAATTTAGGACAATGGACAGGTACGGGAAGCGGATGTTCTCTTCAGCAACCTTTTCCATGCGGTCGCTGAACTATCTGTGCCATTTCACTCGCCTTCAGAGAGATCTCCTTAAGGAACTGGGTGATACCCTTCAGGATCCATCTGCTGCGGGGTCTCAGGAAAAGATTAACTCTCAGCTGGCGACCCTTAATTCTATAGTCAACTCCTCCATGCGGCTCATTTCTTATGCAGCCAATGGGGCGAGTAGAGCCGCAGGCACAGGCATGGCTTTGAGAAGACATGCCTGGATGCGGTTATGTAACTTTGCTGACCCCTTTAAGGCTTCCTTCACCAATACCCCCTTCAATGGTTCGGCTTTGTTCGGACCACAGGTGAAGGATACCCTTACCAGATGTGAGCAGGAAGGCAAGACTCTCTCTGCCGTGGGAGTCTGTTTTTCTACTCCTTCTAGACCATACCCTAAAGGTCAGAAGAGTGGGAAAATGTGGATCTGAAGTAGGATTGTTCATTTGTCAGCAACCTGTGGGTTACGGATCCGATATCGGATCCGAGCTGGCAACTTGTTTCAAGCTAATGGATCCGAGCTCCTAGCTCCTCCCTTCACCCATAATCCCCTGCTAACCCTCCATGACCTCAGATCTAGTTTGCCGCGCTTGTGATGGCTGGATCCTTTTTGAGCTCTGTCAGATAAGTGGGA
This sequence comes from Protopterus annectens, assembly GCF_019279795.1. Taxonomy (NCBI): domain Eukaryota; kingdom Metazoa; phylum Chordata; order Ceratodontiformes; family Protopteridae; genus Protopterus; species Protopterus annectens. The sequence continues at coordinate 415,611,963 of NC_056729.1, forward strand.
AAAAGTTAACTTTTTCTAATTATTTTTAGTCAGGAAATTCTTTTTTAGTTTAAATTAATACTTGTAAAGTGTCTCTGAGTTAGGTTCCTTATTTTTTAATTAATACCCTCCCTTTGCTGGTCGCTAGTGTGTGAGTGTTTGTTGAGTGTCTTTTGGGGCCTGTGTGTGTGTGTAGTTGTTTTTCTTTTCTTTTTTAGTTTGAAAAAAAAAAAAAAGGAATGGCTGAGGCCCCAAAAGCCATATTTTCTAAATGTACCGAGTGTGGCCATTAGCTCTCCCCGGCTGATGGCCACACTCGGTGCGTTCGGTGCCTTGGGGGTTGAACACCTCACCTCGGGCTGTACTATCTGTGCAGCGTTCAACCCCAGGGCACTGAAAGAATGGAGATCGAAGCTGGTCCTGGAGGGACTTCTACCCCTGGATTCAGCTTCGGCCTCCGCTACCTCTGCTGCTCCCGTGGCTCCATCACAGCCTGTGGTGGTTGCCACTCCTGCCCCCCTGCCTCCGACTGGGACTCAAACTCCTGCTAAAGTGTCGGAGGACAGGGAGGCCAGGAGGGAGAAACGGAGGGAGAAGCACCACAAGCGGCAGGCCGAGACCTCCGTTTTGGCCCCGCCAGCTATGCGGGCTTCTCCCTGCACTGCTTCTAGGTCTCCTTCTCCTCGGCTCCGATCCCCTTCTTTCTCCCCGGGGCCCGAGGAGGAGGAGACCCGATCTCCGTCGAGGTCATCGAGGCGGCATTCCAGGCCTGCCTCGGTGGCCTCTTCGAGATCCACTTTCAGCTTATCAGATGCAGACTTGGACCGGATGATGCGAAGGTTCATCCAGGCCCAGCTGCAGATGGGAGTGCTCTTGCCTCCCCCCCTCAGGGGGGGAGCTCGACACCTTTTTTCCACCCAATTGCTCCTTCTCCGACCCGCTACCGGGTTCGAGCGCCGAGCCGAGCAGCCTTGGAGCCGGGGGTGGGTCGGCGCCGACAGTACTTGATACTTCGGATCCGACCCTACCCTCGAGCCTGTCGGATCCGACCTCTCGGAGCCATGGTCCGAGCTTCGGATCCGGGGGTTCAGTGTACCTTCGGCTCCATCCAGGTCGGAGCACACTGGTCCCTCGGATCCGACGGTCTTGGCGCTGGCTCCGATCTCTTCAGCGGATCCGAGTGGGAGCCGACTTTCTGATTCATTGGAGAGTGGCTCTCCCTCGGCATTCGATGTTGTGGAGAGGGCTCTGTTGAGAGCATCCGGACCCCCATCGACTCCTCCCTGCACTCCCTCTCTGCTGGGCCAGGCTTCCATCACCCGGCCAAAGGGACAGCCTGCTTCGATGTCACAGATAGTTCCATTGGAACAAGATGTTGCTGGCGAGGCCTCCTCGGACAGTCCCCCCGAGGAAGCTCCCCACAAGCATAAGTGCAAAAGGAGGCACGTGGACTCCCCTGAGTCCTTAACCGAGGACACGGACTTGGAGGAAGGGGAAGGCTCCCCAAGATCACCCCCTGAGGATCTCCGTTGGAGACATCATGGAGATGCTGAGAATCAGAGGTGGGTGGTCTGCCCCCAAGTCTTCCTCTGACGAGTCCGTGTTTCTGGAGGCATTCGAGGCAGGCCCGTCTACCTCCTGGGTGTCCCCTCCAGCCGACCCCCTGGTGGACCTCATTACCACCAGGGCATGGAAGGATCCGGACACCGTGGAGCCAATACCGAAGTGACCTGATAGGATTCTTAGCCCCCCCCCCCTCAGACCGGTCACATTGGAGTAAGGGCCCCCCTGTAGATGCCATGTTGACGGCAGCAGCCACAAAGAGGGAATTGGATCAGGAGAGTCCCTCAGTCCATCCACGGAGCAAAGAGTTCCGTTTGATGGATCGCTTAGGGAAGCGAGTCTTTAGTTCAGCGACCTTTTCAGTAAGGTCTCTGAACTATATGGCACATGTCATCAGGATGCAGCAGGATCTTATCAAAGAATACGCTGCATCCCCCCCTGAGTCCATGTCGGAGGAGGATAAACAATTGTACTCCACCCGAATGGCCACTCTTGAGGTCTGTTTCAAACACCTCTATGCGGCTGTTGTCCCACGCCACAGAGGGAGCCGCTAGGGCTAGCGGAGCAGGCCTAGTCATGAGACGTCAGGCCTGGCTCCATCATTGCGACTTTACGGAGCCCTTTAAAGCATCCTTCGCGAATGCCCCCTTTGATGGTTCTGCCCTTTTTGGCAAAACAGTTTGCGAGACACTTGTCCAGAGTGAGAAGGACGGGAAGACGTTGTCTGCCGTCGGAGTCCGCTTCTCTGTTCCCCAGCGGTCCTTTTCAAGGAACCAAAAGGGTCAGAAGAAGATGTGGTTCCGGAAATCACCACATTCCCAACCAGCTCCGGACAACCAGTCCTACCGTGGCAGAGGTGGACAGGGAGGATGTCGCCCCAGGGGCAGAGGGGCTCCGAGAAATTTTGGGTCCAGAGAACCTTTCTCTGAGCGGCCCGCGCAGCAGCCCTGAGGTGTTGCCCGGCTGCTCCACTCTGGAAGCAGTCGGGGGGCGTTTTTCGAAACATCTAGCGGCATGGGAGTCCATCACAACAGACCTCTGGGTGCTTCGCATCATATCCAGAGGATACAAAATACCAATTCTTCATGTACCCCGATCCAAGAACCTCCCCAATGTACCACCCGATCACAGGGAGGCCGCAGAAATACAGCAGCTGCTAAGAAAAAGAGCCATCCAGCCTGTCCCCCAAGACCAGCTCGGATTAGGGTTCTACTCCAGGTTCTTTTTGGTGCCAAAAAAGACGGGGGATCTGAGACCCATTCTAGACCTTTCCCGCTTGAACCTGTCAGTAACCAAGGAAAAATTCCGAATGGTCACTCTTCAATCTATCCTCCACCTTTTGAGGGAGAATGATTGGATGTGCTCTATAGACCTTAAGGATGGGTATTACCACATCTTAATGGACAAACGATCCAGGAGGTTCCTTCGCTTCCGGCTGGGAGCCAGTCACTACCAGTTCAGGGTCCTTCCCTTTGGCCTCACCACAGCCCCCAGGGTGTTCACCAAAGTGTTAGCAGTGATTGCGGCCCATCTGAGACTCCAGGGAATTCAGGTCTTCCCGTACCTGGATGACTGGCTCCTGACCGCACCAAGAAGGCATCTACTTTGCTCGGCCAGAGACTTCTTCTCCATCTAGCCCCACAACTAGGCATTACTATCAATGTCGGCAAATCTCTACTGGCTCCAGCACAGATCATAGAGTTCATAGGTGCCAGAATAAACGCCAGAGATTTGCGAGCCTTCCTAACTGCCGAGAGAATCAGAAATCTACAACTTCATGTGCGGGCTATCCTTCATTCAGAGGCTTCACCAGCGGAATTGATCCTGAGGGCACTAGGCTCCATGGCGGCAGCGATTACACTCCTTCCATGCGCCCGTTTAAACATGCGAGTCCTGCAATGGACTCTGTTAGTGCAATGGTCCTTCTTATCCCTTCCTCTTCACCATCCCATTGCTATCAGCAAGGCTTGCAGAAGGGCGCTACTATGGTGGCTCCAAGCATCGAACTTCCACACGGGCCGTCCCTTCTGCACCTCTCCCCCTATCGCCACGGTGACCACGGACGCTTCCCGCCTCTGGTGGGGGGGGATTACTCAGGCAGGACAGTCCAAGGCACGTGGAACGATACAGAGACCTCCCTGCATATCAACGTTCTGGAGATGAGAGCGGTGCTGTTGGCGTTGCAAGCACTTCAAGGCTTCCTCCCCGCAGGAACGATTGCAATTCACTCGGACAACATGTCAGTGGTCTGGTATATCAACAAACAGGGGGGGAACCAGATCTTATCCTCTTTGCCGCGAAGCCATGAGAGTGTGGGAATGGGCGATCTCCACCAACCGCTTTCTGATTGCAACGCACATTTCGGGGAGGACCAACATCCTAGCGGACAAGCTCAGCCGCACCCTTCTTACCCCTTACGAGTGGTCTCTCAATCCTCTAGTAGCGAAGTAGATATTCGCAACATGGGGGCAACCCTTCTGCGATCTTTTTGCATCTCCATCAAATGCCAAATGCGACAATTTCTTCGCTCTAATCCCCCCACCAGGGGAATCTCCAAGAGACGCTCTGGTGGATGCTTGGCCACCCGGTCTACTCTGCCTATCCTCCTCTTCCAATGATGATACAACTCTTACAGAAAGCCTCGCAGTTGGGGAGCAAAATGATTCTCACTGCCCCATTCTGGCCTCGACAAATTTGGTTCCCTTACCTGTGGTCTCACCTTGTGAATCACCCTTAGATTCTAGATCCCATTCCGGATCTCATCTCCCATCCATTGGACTTGCCAACTCCAAACTTGGACAATCTGAAACTGACAGCTTGGTTGCTCCAGTTCCACTCCTAGTTAGGACTCCCGGTATCTCTTCACCAGTCAAAGACATCCTCGTGGCAGCGCATAAGCCCTCCACCAGGAAAGTGTATCATAGTAAATGGAAACGTTTTTCCATCTGGGCGGAGCGCCGCGATCTAGATCCCTTTACGGCTCCTCTTCCATCCATTTTAGACTTCCTAACTGAACTCTTTCAAGAAGGCGCTAGTTGTTCAACTGTCAAAGTGCAATTAGCAGCCATTTCTCATTATCATGTGGGGCATGATACAGGGCCCTTGATGTCGGCCAAATTGTGTAAAACCTTTCTCAAGGGTACCTTTTTACTTAGATCTCCTGTAAAAGAAGCTGTACCCCCATGGGATCTTACTTTAGTTCTTCAAGCCTTGACTGCTCCACCATTTGAACCCGCTGCTTCAGTGGATCTCAAATTCTTGTCATGGAAAACAGCATTCCTTGTAGCCATTACTTCAGCAAAAAGAGTGTCGGAACTTCAGGCTCTTTCTGTAAAGCTTCCATACCTGATTTTTCACCCTGATAGAGTGTACCTCAGGATCAATCCCTCCTTTCTTCCCAAGATAGCATCAGAAACCAACATAAACCAATCCATAAATTTACCGGTTTTCTTCCCTAAATATCAAAATAAGGGTGAATGCAAGCTGCACTCATTGGATGTTTATAGGCAGCTTCGTTTTTATACTCATAGGACGGCTGGCCATAGACAATCTGACCAGCTGTTCGTTTCCTTTGCCAAATTTAACTTGGGGAAAGCTATCTCTAAAGTATCTTTATCTCGCTGGATTTCCCAATGTATCCTACTGGCTCATCAAGCCTCGGGTAGACCCGCACCAGAAGGAGTTCGTGCTCATTCCACTCGCTCCATTTCTACTTCTGCGGCTTTCAAGTCTAGAGCTCCTTTGGATGATATTTGTTCTGCAGCCACTTGGGCTTCATCTCATACCTTTATCAACCACTACAAGCTAGACCTGCTTTCTAGAGGGAGAGCATCCTTTGGCTCTGCGGTGCTTCGTAATATCCTTCCATGATGGCCACCCAGGGTGCAGGTAGCTGGGGACTCTGTCCCACAGGTTGCTGACAAATGAACAATCCTACTTCAGATTTAGAAGTTATGTACTCACCATAACGTTCCATCTGAGTAGGTAGTTCATTTGTCTGCAACCATCCCCCCCTCCTTCCCCCTGACCTTCTTCGGATCTATTAGTTTTTAGATATCCTTTGTTGGATATATATTGAGAGGCAAACTCGATCTGAGGTCATGGAGGGTTAGCAGGGGATTATGGGTGAAGGGAGGAGCTAGGAGCTCGGATCCATTAGCTTGAAACAAGTTGCCGGCTCGGATCTGATATCGGATCCGTAACCCACAGGTTGCAGACAAATGAACTACCTACTCAGATGGAACGTTATGGTGAGTACATAACTTCTAATTTCACAAACCCCAGGGAGTCGTGCCTGACACACGTGGCGAGTTTCCCTCCAGGGGCAGAGGAGGGAACAACAACAGACGCCGCCCGAGGGGGTCCGCAAAATCAGGGTAGCAGGGAATCTTTTTCTGACAAACCCTAACCAGGGTAGCAGGGAATCTTTTTCTGACAAACCCTTTCAGCACCCCTGAGGGGCTGACCGACTGTCCACTCTCGGAGGCAGTCGGGGGAAGAATGTCACTGTACCCAGGAGCCTGACAACTCCTCACACAAGACAAATGGGTACAGTCTATCATATCCAAGGGTTACAAAATCCCCTTTGTCCACACCCCCATGCAAACAACCAGGTCCCTTCCAGATGTTCCACCCGGTCTAAGGGAACAAGCAGTACTAGAAATTTTAAAACTGCTAGAAAAAAGAGCCATCCAGCCAGTCCCAGCAGACCAGCAAGGATCTGGGATTTACTCCAAGTTCTTTTTGGTACCAAAGAAAACAGGGGACTGGAGACCCATTTTGGATCTCAGCAGGTTAAACAAATCTGTTCAAAGAACGACGTTCCGGATGGTCACACTTCAGTCCATTCTACCCTTTTTTGGGTCCAGACATTTGGATGTGCTCCATAGACCTACAGGATGCATACTACCATATCAGAATGAACAGACGCTCCAGGAGGTTTCTCCGCTTCCGGCTGGGAGTCAGTCATTATCAATTCAGAGCCCTGCCCTTTGGCCTCACCACAGCCCCAGGGTGTTCACCAAATGCATGGCAGTGGTTACGGCTCACCTGAGATGGCGAGGATTCCAGGTGTTTCCATATCTAGACGACTGGCTCCTAACTGCTTCCACCAGGCATCAGCTAATCCGAACCAGGGATTATACCATCCAAACTTGCTCAGAGCTAGGTATCTCCATAAACTTAGAAAAGTCTGCGTTGTCGCCTTGTCAATCTATAACCTTTATAGGCGCCATGTTAAACACAAAAGAACTGTCGGCTAAACTTCCATTAGAAAGAGTATTAGACATCCGCCGACATGTTCAAACGTTACTACACTGCAAAAGAATCCAGGCCAGAATTGTACTGAAAACCTTGGGTCTCATGGCAGCAGCAATCACATTACTTCCCCTGGCTCATTTTCACATGCGGATTCTTCAATGGGTGCTTTTTACCCAATGGTCTTTTAAACAGCGTCTGATGTCTCACAACATAATAATCACCCAATCATGCAAAGACCACCTTTCTTGGTGGATGGTCTCCCCTCAAGTTTTTCAGGGCAGACCGTTTGTACTTCCTCCTCCGGTTGCCACGTGACAACGGATGCCTCCCTGATCGGGTGTGGGGGGGGGGGCATTTTCAGGGCAGGACTGTCCAAAGCACTTGGCAACCCCTAGAGTACCATCTGCACATAAACGTCTTGGAGATGAGAGCGGTACTTTTAACGTTGCAAGCTCTTCAGGACTCTCTACCTACCGGGACTATTGCAGTTCAGACAGACAATATGTCGGTAGTGTGGTACATCAACAAGCAGGGCGGAACCAGGTCCTATCCCTTATGTCGAGAAGCACTCAGACTCTGGCAGTGGGCGATCTCCTCTCAATGGTTTCTGATAGCGATGCACATCCCAGGGAGGTCCAACGTCATAGCAGACAGGCTAAGCAGAGCAATCCTTATGCCTCACGAGTGGTCTCTCAGTTAGTAGCGGACAAAATTTTCCGCAGATGGGGTCAACCTTGCTGCGACCTTTTTGCAACCCCTCTCAACAGCAAGTGCAGCGACTTCTTCACTCTCTTCCTCCTCCCAGGCCATTCCCCCAGAGACGCTCTAGTTCACGATTGGCCCCGGGGTCTGCTCTATGCATTCCCTCCTTTTCCCTTAATTCCAAAACTGATTCAGAAAGCGACCGCTTTGGGATCCAGGATGATCCTCATTGCTCCTTACTGGCCTCGACAAATTTGGTTCCCATTCCTGCATCGTCACCTTCTGGAGCAGCCCTGGAATCTGGACCCAGTGCCAGACTTCTTGATTCATCAGTTGGACGGGCTGCACCAGTCCCTTCACTCTCTCAACCTCACAGCTTGGTTGCTCCACTTCCAACCTTAGCCAGACTTCCACATGTTTATCAGCCAGTACGCAAAATCATACTTTCTTCGCACAAACCTTCTACTAGAAAGATTTATGCTAGTAAGTGGAAATGTTTTTCTTTCTGGGCAGAGGCTAGGAAGATAAACCCCTTTACAGCCCCTGTCCATAATGTTTTAGATTTTTTGGCGGAACTTTTTCGAGCAGGTTCCTCAGTTGCCACCATTAGGGTCCAATTGGCTGCTATCGCTAATTTTCACGTTAGCCTATCAGAGTCCAGTATTATGTCCCACAAACTTTGTAAGGCTTTTCTTAAAGGGACTATGTTACTTAGAGCCCCGGTTAAAGATCCCCCCCCCCGTGGGATTTGAACTTGATATTAACTTCATTGATTCTCCCTCCTTTTGAACCTGCAGCTTCTTGTTCCTTAAAGTTACTCTCCTGAAAGACTCTCTTCTTAGTAGCTATCACCTCGGCCAGAAGAGTATCGGACCTTCAAGCCCTTTGTGTTCGCCCTCCATATCTTATTTCTCACAAAGATAGAGTTTCACTCAGGACTAATCCTTCCTTTTTGCCCAAAATACCCTCAGAGAAAAATCTCAATCAGGCTATTGATCTTCCTGTCTTTTTTCATAATTATTCAAACAGAGCTGAACAAAAGTTACACTATTTGGACGTTCACAGGCATTTACGTTTTTATTTGGATAGGACCAAACAGTCAGGAAAATCAGATCAACTCTTCCTGTCCTATGCTGAGGGGAAGCAGGGCCTGCCAATTTCTAAGGTAACCTTGTCCAGGTGGCTGGGCCTCTATTATTACCTTGATTTACCAACTGAGACATAAAGAACTTCCTTCAAAACCAAAAGCTCATTCCACCAGAGCATTGGCTACGTCGGTAACTTTTCAGGCTAGACTTCCAATGGAATCTATTTGTGCTGCAGCAACATGGGCCACTCCTCATACCTTCATTTCGCATTACAAGTTGGATATGGCCTCCAGGAGTCGAGCAGATTTTGGTTCCACTGTGCTCGAGTCTGTTTCGATGAGCCACCCAGGGCTAAGGTGCTAGGGACGCTGTCCCATCCAGCAAGAATGAAGGCGAGATAGACAACTTAACATTAAGAAGTTATGTACCTACCATAACGTTCCATGTTAGTTGTCTTCATCTCGCCTTCTTTCTTGCGTCCCACCCTCCATCCCCCTAGCCTGGTTAGGACTGAGAAGAATCCCTTTTGAGGCCTTCTTCCTACGGTTGACCTTGTTTTTAGGTTACGTCCTCCTCTGTTTGTAGCACTGTAGGTAAACCTTTGGTGGGAACTAGTGTGTTTTTTTCCATGATGTTAGCTTTCCAAATGAGATCTGGATATCCGACGCCTAGCATTGTGGGATAAGGGGAGGCCTCGAGCCGGTAAATATGGAACGTTATGGTAGGTACATAACTTCTTATTACAGCCTGTGTTCCCACATATACTGATTGCTGACTGTTATTTTCTTGTCTCTATTCCCCTCCCAGATGTGCAAAACAGCTTGTATGGTTTCAGAAAACATTAACATTTAACCTTAAGAAAAAGTACTCTGCCTTTAAATAAAACTAAATTATGCAATGTTCTATTAAATGCGTTGAAGTACTAAGGCTGCTGAGAAGGCAGCTGTCTTCTGTTTATTTCAACATAATTTCAAACTTTATTTTTCACTGAACTGCTTGGTATTGTACCTTTTAAATTTTGCATTTTCCTCAGCAATGAATGCTCAAAGCTATCAAGATTAATTGCTTGTACCTGCAGACTACTCATTTCCATGTAAAAGTTATCCGCATTTGGAAAAAAACAGCTAAACAACTCTGCATTTGCATGCAGGAATCTTTGTAGATTTCATTTAGAACAGAATATACAAAATCAATTTTTTTGTTTCTCACTGAGAACTTCTGCAAATGGGAAGGAAAAAAGATAATATATTTGCAGATGCAAGAAGCTTAGCATTTTTTTCATGGCTTTCATCATTTTGTCTTATTTTTCAAGCCTATTTGCTGCTTACAAAAACTTGTTTATGGCTTAAGGCAAGGACATTAATCTATACATCCACTCTTGTAAAATAAGGGGAGCCTATCTTAATTCTCCATATAGTGTCACCACTACACGTTTACGTCCCACCCCTGCAGCCCAATATTACAGCATTAACTTAAATGTGCTTCTGTCCAGCCTTTCTTCTCTTGTTATACTGTAAAAGCCTATATTTCTTGCAACTAAAAAAATACATTTTATACTTAAAAAATATTTCTTTAATTAATACAGATACCCACCCCCCACACACACACTTAAAATACCCCTGACTGCACACTACACAAAATCACTTTACAATATAACATGCAGTTTTTATTATTAAATGTTTTCTACAAATGCTAATAAGAACAAAAATGTTTTATGTATTTACTCCCTTTTTCCTTTAATGTCCTACTAATTATTAATGACATAATGTGGGGTATATGCTTTAAAGTCAACCACAAGATTAGCTAGCATACTCAGCAAAAGTCCAGTCTTTTCTTAGCCCTCGACCCCCTAAATGTGATTTGATACTAGTCTACAATTTATTTCCTAATTTCAATGTTGCTGGTCATCAGACTGTGGTTAAGTCCAGGGTACTTGTGATGTTTTTTTTAATCAAACCATATGCTTGTGTTGTCTTTCTAGTATTTTCCAATGGAACATGGGAGACGGTTTCCCTGGCAAAGTCAGTCTCTGAACTTTGAAGAATGAGAAGCAGAGTTCCCTTCTGCTTGCTGGCTCACTTTTTGTTGGATAAACTTTGTTTCCTCCTTAACCTGTTCTGGATCAGGAAATGTCTTTGGTCCTCCAGGAAAAAAATACTATGATAACAGCTAGATACAGTAGCTTGAATCTGACACCTGCCTCTCAACATTCCTTGATTGCTGGGATATATTTTGCTTATCATCTGCCTGGTGTATACTGAGTAGTCATTTTCCACAAACACTCTGCTGTCTCCAGTTTTTAGTACTTTTCAATTCTGCCACATTTGTTAGGATCAACTCTTTCTTGCTGGTATGATTGCATCTTTACTGTTAAGTCTTTGCTTTTTCATGGTTAGATTTGGAACATACTCTGTGTCCTTTCATTTAACAGACTCTGTTGTAGAAAACCAGCACAGTTGCTTATTTGTGCTTTCATAAAATTAATAGTTTTTTCCTTCCAGATTCTCTGGTACAGCAGAGAATCTCCGTTTTTCTCTGCACGCTTTGTCTGTCTCTACTATTTTTGCATACAGCTTTTTTCAAGAAGCTTTATACTTTGCCCTGCCTCTTTATCATTTCATCCTGCAATTTTTAGTTATTTCATCAGACTAGCTAGTTAAAGCTTCTTTTTCCAGATTTTTGTTGTTTTGAATTGGAATATTCCTTCAGTGGTTATTTTCAGTGAAGGTAAAGACCAAAAACACGAGTTTCTGGACTGTTATGATCTTTCCTACCAGGTCTCCAGGTATTCCATAAAGTGTAATTATGCTTTAGATGCATCATGCCAGGCAGCAGCCACAAGGTAATTCATCAGGAGACATATTTGAGCCCCCCCCCCCCCAAGATGGTATGAAGTGAAAGTTCTTTAATGCCCCTTATGCAATAATTATTTTTGGACCCCTGCACATGAATTGTACAAAAAATGGATGAAAAGAGTAAGGATATCCCAATCTTTTAGACAGATTTTTCAAACATCTGTGCTTAGGGTTCAGTAGAAACTTCCTTACCAAGGTCTGGCTCTCCATTACTAGACAGGAATCCACAAGGCTTGATGAAGAAGAAGGTTAAGTACAAGAGGTAAGCTAGACACAGGGGGAGGCCTGGGAGCCCTCAAGGCCACGACCCCCCCCCCCCAAAAGGATCCCCTTAACTCAGATTGTTTGCCCTCTCTACTCCTCTAAGTTCACCTCAATCCCAGTTCTCTCCCAATTCTTGGAGGAAGCTTGTCTGCCCTTATGAGCAGTTGGGAGTCGGTCACTTGGATACTAAACATTTTCTGCGGGATAATGCTTGCAGTTTGTTTAAAAAATACTAAAGTGGTATTCCTCTTCTCCTAGGGTCAAATGCAGTTTATTCCGCATTTGCTTAAAGGCCTGCTAGACCACAGGAGCATAGAAAGCATATACTTGGGTGAGGCATAGAATTTTATTACATATTGTTTTTGGTACCAAGGAAAGAGGATACTTGGAGATCTGTCTTAGACCTTTCCCACCTAAATCAATTTTTGAAAGTGCCAAAGTTCAAAATGCTCACTTTGCATTTACTGTTAGTTATCATACATCAGGGGAGTGTCCAGGGCAATCCCAGGTCACAATAATGCATATCTACACATTCTTATAAGCAGAAAATTCCTTGCTGTTTGTGGGTGGGGAAGTATTATTTCAGAGCCTTGCCCTTTGGCTTATCTACTGTGCCTAGGATATTGACAAAATGTCTGGGTCCAGTGTTAACTTTATAAAGAGCAAAGGGCATTTAGATCTGTCCTTAACTAGATGATTGCCTGATTCTCTAGCAGGGTCCCACCTGGCTGATTTGAATGCCTTGAATGTAATTTGGAGTTTTTTTCAGAGCTGGGACTGACTAAATAGCGAGAAATCCTCTCTCCGTTCTCACCATATTGAGACTTAGGAGTAACTTTAGACATGGTTCAGTCTTTCTTACCCAGGAAAATAGAAACTAATGCTTTTAGAACTGTTTGCCCCGTCTTCACTAGAGGAAAAGATCACTGGAAGGGAATTCTTCCATTTGTTAGAACACATGGTGGCCTGCATACTGATAGTGCCCTGGGCACATCTTCATATTAGGACCTTTTAGTTGTATCTCAAGAGCAAATCGAGCCAACATCTCCATCCTTTGGAAACTCTTATTCCTCTGCTGTCTAATATCAAAAAGGAAATCTCACGGTGCAGTCAACATTGTGTCTTGAACAAGGTTGTGTGCCATTGTCACAACTGTAATTTCTTTATTCATTTCTGGTTGAACAGAAGCTAACCTGAGATTTCTGCTTAAGGAAAATCATTTGAATGATGGGATTGCATTGATTTTCACTTTCGTTTACTTTTACTTGCCTTTCTTGAGCTATGGCATCCATTTGCCATGTTTCTTGTCATGTCCCCTTTAAACTCCTCATTGTTTCCATCTCTCTACTTTGTCTGAACAAATTGTTCAGGCAAGCTATTCCTAGATGCTGCCCTTCTCTTTGATGTGGTCATGGTTGTAGCACTGTTTTTTTGCATTAGGAGAAAGGTCACTTTATCAAAGTCTTAATACATGGGTTCACTCACCAGCAGGGCTTTATGCTTCCAGGTATTTGTTCTATAGCTGCTTTGTCCACATTTGCAGACTTGCGTTGGTGTGCTTTTAATGTAGGTACTGATGTGAGGTGGCATAAGGTTCCCAGGTAACTAGTGCTGGCCTTCATCTAAATCAGTTCTCATCACTATGAAACTATTAGTGCCCTAGCAACATTTTTTGAGAGTATATTTAATGTTTTTTAGACATTATTGCAAGTCTTTGTTTCTATCATAGTAAGCTTGACTATTCTCTCCTGGAGGTTGTCATCTGCATCAGAATGACTAAATATGTGTAGATATAGTCCATAAAGGTTTTGTTAATAAATGTACTGAGATTTGAATGGAGCATTATTTCATGTTTAATAAATTTACAAAATGAAGGAAGATTAAGGAAATAAAATATTAGTTAACTGAGAGACTGTTATTTAAACATAAGTTTCATTGCTGAGAAAAAAGAAAACGTGATTTAGTTTGGTCCTGTCTGTACACTGTAGATGAACTGGTCACCAAAGGTGTCCTTTTTGCACAGCAGCAATATGACTTTTCACAAGCCTAAGCTGCTCTCCTTACCCATAATGCATTGCACCTAGTTAGTGTCTTCAGATCTCTTTGCTGCCATCAGTGCTTCAATGATTTCTAGAAGTGCTTTTGGTTCAGATAAATGCTTATTACTTTAAAATATTTGAATATAGCCATGTTTTACCAGATGTTGCATTTACTGCCATTTCTCTAATCCTCTCTTATACTTTTTATGTCAAAACTTTCCCCTTACTTTTCTCAGGCAGCAAGCCCCTCTTGAGAAATATTGTAGTAAGCACATATACTGCCTGTCAAACTCACCCTGTTCAGACACTGATCTCAGCAAGGAGGAGGCTTTATCCCAATCCCTTTTTGAGGACCTCGAGTTTGAGGAAATACTTGAGGTGATGCAGCAGAGGGAGTTATGGTCCATTGACCTAACCTCCTGTAAGGAAATGTTCATTTAGGAAGCCACAGGCCCTCACGCTAAATTAATACACATGTTGTGCAAAAAAGCTTGTAATGAAGCCCATAGCCAAGAAGTCTGACAAAGTGTTGTGGACCTCCAAAAGTAAGCCACACTGGAGTAAGGGGCCACTTGTGGACTCCACTGTGGTGTCAGCGACCACCAAGCAAGAGGCTCCAGAGGATGCCTCACCTATTGATCTTTTGAACAGAGAGAGACATTTAATGGATAAGACCCACTTTCAAAATATGTGCATTGCATACGTTTTACATCAGGGCAAGGAATTTTGTTGCATGTGGTTAGTTTTCAGAGAGTGTTAGGTAAGACCCTAGAGACCCTGAAACAGTTGCCCACCAGAGACGTCCATAAGTAGCTGTAGATCATGGTGATTACTATAAATTCAATTACATCACTGTTCATACTTCTCCTACATATTGCAGCACATGACAAATCTCATTTGGTAAGATTAGATATAGCATTGCAAAGTTCGGCAAGGTTGTTATTGACTGGTTTTGTAGAACACTTTAAGGTGGCCTCACTGTTTGATCAAAAAGTAAAAGACATGCTGCAGCAGTGTTTGCAAGAGGCAGGATGCTCACAGATGTTGGGGTCGAGTTCTCTACTCCCCAAAGATTGTTTCAAAGAAACCAAGAAGGGGCTAAGAGCACCTGGTTTCAGAAGTCCCAGCAACAGCAGCAGTTTGACAAAGGGTATCCTCTGCTGTCTGAGAGGCAGAGGTGGGCCACACCCTCACGTACTCCATAGTCTCACTGGAGGGACCACTTTGAAAGCAATTGGGGAATGACTTCCCCTGCATCCAGTTGCATGGCAGGCCATCATGCAAGACAGTTGCAGAAAGATTATAGCCAGAAACTATACAATTCCATTTTCACGACTACCCATAAAACTCCCTCTCCTCCACCCATGGTAAAGAATGGAGGCTCAGCAAGAAGTAGAATACCTTCTGTTAACAAGTACCATCCAGGAGGTTCCTTCAGACCAGAGATGATCCAAATTTTACTCAAGATTCTAATACTTGGAGCCAAAAAAGAGAATCAACATGTAAAAGAATGCTTAAGTACGGTTATGGTGCTATCCATCCTACCATGTTTGCAAGCAGGAGATTGGATGTGCTCTTTTGATCTCTCTCACATTAAGATAGCCAAACCATTCCTTCACTTTCAGGTGGAGGACAGTCATTTTTAGTTCAGAGCCCTACTCTTTGGTTTCACCAGAGCCCCTTGTGTTTCCTATGTGAGTGGCTCAAGTTGCTGCTCACTTGCAACTGTTGGGAATATAAATCTTTCTGTAACTAGATGCCTTGCTCTTTCATGTGCCCATGATGAAGAAACTAATCCTTGCAAGGCAGTACTTACTCCAGCTTGTGTCTATCCTCAAAGATCACTATAAATCTGACAAAGACCCAAACGGGACCATCCCAAAATTTCATATTCGTTATCCTGTCAGTTGGACACTGAGACAGCTGGTTGCCTTACCTTCAGTGTATCAACAACAGCTCAAGCTATAACAGATCTGTGCTACAACCTAAAACCAGATGTATCCAGAGTTCTAATTTTTCTCGGCCTCATGACAGCTGCCATACAAACTGTTGTAGATGCCAAATTCCACAGGAGAATACTTCAGTCAGTGTTAAAAGTGCAGCAGTGTCAATCAACAGAACCTATTACAAAATACTAAAGCTTTTAAGTCTTGCTTGGATCTCCCATCTTGGACACATCCACAAAACCATACTTCAGGGTGATCATGTATTTGGCTTCTTCTAATAACCACTCTAACCACAAATGCATCCTCTCTGGGTTGGAGGGGAACATTTCTTAAACACAACTACAACTCAAAGGACATTGACAACTTTTGAGGTTAAATTACACATATATGTCTTTGAGATGAGAGCAGTCTTCCTATCATTGCATGTACTTTAAGACCTAAAATGGATTGCAAAATTTGAATTGGCATAGAAATGGATCTGCCAGGTATAAAACTGGTCTGGAATGGAGATAGTCTAACTTTCTGTAAAAACTGATTTAAACATTTTGCTATATATCAGAATCCTGAAGAGAAGTTGGACTTCAGTTAGAAATCTCATCCAAGTTATTATCTGACTTGGGAATCATAATAATTCTAGCTAAAGAAACTAATGCATCAACCTGAAATCGATTATTTCTGAAAAACTAATGATTTAATAAATAAGAAGCTAATAAATCTGGATAAGTTTTATATAATTAGGTTGGAAGAAAGCTTGGCCTAGCTACTTTTTGATTAGGAAAGGAGAAAAAAATAAATGTTTAATTATTTCCTGTGAGAAATTTGAAAATTTCAACTTAATTGAATACTGAACATTTTGAACAAATTCGGACATTCATTTATAATTTGATAAATTTTTAGAATTAAAAATCTGGGCAAAAAAATCAAATTCATCTTTAATTTTTACACAGTTAGTATTATATGACTCATCCAATCCATAACTGAGGTGTAAAATTAGACCTAGATTTAAAACAAAAAATCCTTCTTGAAAAAGAATTTATGCAAATCTGCTTGCAAATATTTCTTACCTAGAATTTTCCCTGTCAATGCCATTTAATAATTTTAACTGGCTAATATTAATGTAAGCCCATTGCTGTCTGTATTTAAAAGGATTTACTTCAGAAAGGTTGTTCTAATAAAGACAGCTGTTACATATTCTTATCTAATAAATCAGTTTTCTTCCTCTGTTCTTTCAAAGTGTATTGATAGAAAATTCTGGACTTTAAAAGATGTCCAGAATTTTAAGAAATTAATTTCTTCAGAAACCTGAAGACGTTAACTCTCCAAAACAACTTAATAGCATCTGAAATTTCTGTAAAATAAATGGAAAATACCTTGGAGTCAAAGTCTACACTTGGAGATACATCAGCAGTCATTGAAAAAACTAAAGATACATGATCAAACGTGTGTAGGGAAAAGTTTGATGCCTAGTGAGTTTAAAGTAAATTTATTTCATTGTCCGGAGCCACCAAGCCACACCAAACTAATCTAAACGCAGTTTATTGAATGAAGCGTTTTCGCCACAACGCTGTTATGGCTTCATCAGAGACATTAAAACAAATGGGAAAAAACTCCATAAGTATACAAAAACAGGAAATGACATATATTCAACTTCCCTAATCCAGGATATTACAAAACGCTGGCATATCACATTAATTAAACAAGCTAAAACCCATACAGAAAAAGCTTTTAAATTTGTAAAAACTGAGCTGTTTACTCACAAGTAAATTAAAAATCTATAAAAAGTTTATATATTATTTTATAAAATAAGTTGTGATATATACACAACTTTAATAAAGTAGTTAACATAAATCCTGAATAATTAGAATAATCAAGACAATGCAGCATAAAGGTGTGTATATGTATAAACAAATATTTCCAAATATACAAAAATGTACCTATCTTAAGTAACTCCTTAATTTCAGAACAGGGGATATATTACAGTTGACATTAAGCCCAGGATGCCGAAAGGCGTCTAATCTCAATTGCCATTCCAGTTCACGATTCTCCAATATCAGTGAAAATGGGCCCCCCCTGATTTTTAATGGGACATGGTCTATGGCCATAAAATGAAAGCTATGGCCTGGATAAAGGTCGATGTGCTTGGCCAATGCATTGTCACCCTTTCTATTTTTAATAGCATACATGTGTTCGTATATCCGGTCACGGACTCTACGGTCCGTTTTACCGATATAAAAAGCATAGCAACAGTCACACAATGCTATATAAATAATAGACTTACTCTCACAGTTTAATGGGAAACAGATGGTATATTTCTTTTCCCTAATAGTGAAAGTTTCACCTGTTTTTACCCTATTGCACCAGTTACAAAATCCGCAGGGGTACATACCTTTCTGTTTATTAAAGGTATGTTGGGACATATCCCTTTGCAACAGTTCCTTGAGGTTGCTAGCCCTCTTAAACACAAACATAGGAGAACTCCCAAGTTTTTCCGCCAAAAAGGTATTATTGGCAATAAAATGCCAGTTTTTCCGTATAATGGATAAAATACCTTTGGAATTTTTACTGAAAGTTGTGACAAAACTCAGGGAAAAGTCACGTTCTTCACCTGGTATAGGTGACTTTACTATTAGGTCAATGCTTGTGTTCATAACAGGAGTACACACAGGGTCAGTAAGGTACCGGGAGGTGGAATTAGATTGAGCCAATAGAGGTTTGTAGAAGCCATTAACCCTTTTACAATCAACTTCTTGAATCAAATCATCCAATAGTGAAGCGGGATAACCACGATTTGCGAACATTTCTCTCAAAAGTTCACATTCTTTCCTAAAGTCACCAATTGTACTGCACATTCTCCCTGCCCTTACCAACTGTCCTCTTACTATGGAACGTTTCTGTTGGTACGGATGAAAACTAGAGTAATGCAGGAAAGAATTGCAGTACGTTGGTTTCCTATATACTGTTGATGTAAAAACCTTGTTTTCTACATCCTTCACTAACTTGACGTCCAAATAGTCTATCTCAGACAAAGAAAAGTTGAATGTGAATTTCAAGAATTCTGTTGTTGAATTCAATGAATTTACAAAAGCTTCAGCCTCTAATCTACAACCCTTAAACATGATAAAAATGTCGTCGAGAAATCTGGTATAATATTTCACAAAGCTCATCAACTCAGGTACCTTATGTAAAAAATTAATCTCCCAGAAACCCATGAAGTAGTTAGCAACGCTCGCCCCACAGGGCGAGCCCATGGCGACACCTTGTTTTTGAAGAAAGTAGTCACCATTGAAAATAAAATAATTAGAAGAGAGGACTATGTCAAGTAGTTCGGTAACCAGGTCCACTTCCAACCTAGAGGCTCCGATATCCTTTAGTAGTAGGCCTATCCACTCGATGGCCTCCTGATGTGGGATCGATGTGTATAGATCTACCACATCGATGGTTAAGAAATTGTATTCATCATCAAAGGGTGTTCCATTAATATTGTCTAAAAAGGACCAAAAGTCCTTGCAAATACTGGAAATAGATTTAATATATTTGGACAAGATGTAAATAAGTTTGGAACATGGATACGTGATGGATGACCTCCCATCGATCAGAGCCCTCATAGGTGGATTGTTGATATCCTAGTTTTCATCCGTACCAACAGAAACGTTCCATAGTAAAAGGACAGTTGGTAAGGGCAGGGAGAATGTGCAGTACGATTGGTGACTTTAGGAAAGAATGTGAACTTTTGAGAGAAATGTTCGCAAATCATGGCTACCCTGCTTCACTATTGGATGATTTGATTCAAGAAGTTGATTGTAAAAGGGTTACTGGCTTCTACAAACCTTTATTGGCTCAATCTTATTCCACCTCCCGGTACCTTACTGACCCTGTGTGTACTCCTGTTATGAACACAAGTATTGACTTAATAGTAAAGTCACCTATACCAGGTGAAGAACGTGACTTTTCCCTGAGTTTTGTCACAACTTTCAGTAAAAATTCCAAAGGTATTTTATCCATTATACGTAAAAATTGGCATTTTATTGCCAACAATACCTTTTTGGCGGAAAAACTTGGAAGTTCACCTATTTTTGTGTTTAAAAGGGCTAGCAACCTCAAGGAACTGTTGCAAAGGGATATGTCCCAACATACCTTTAATAAACAGAAAGGTATGTACCCCTGCGGATTTTGTAACTGGTGCAATAGGGTAAAAACAGGTGAAACTTTCACTATTAGGGAAAAGAAATATACCATCTGTTTCCCATTAAACTGTGAGAGTAAGTCTATTATTTATATAGCATTGTGTGACTGTTGCTATGCTTTTTATATCGGTAAAACGGACCGCAGGGTCCATGGCCGGATATACGAACACATGTATGCTATTAAAAATAGAAAGGGTGATAATGCATTGGCCAAGCACATTGACCTTTATCCAGGCCATAGCTTTCATTTTATGGCCATAGACCATGTTCCATTAAAAATCAGGGGGGGCCCATTTTCACTGATGTTGGAGAATCGCGAACTGGAATGGCAATTGAGATTAGACGCCTTTCGGCATCCTGGGCTTAATGTCAACTGTAATATATCCCCTCTTCTGAAATTAAGGAGTTACCTAAGATAGGTACATTTCTGTTTATTTGGAAATATTTGTTTATACACATACACACCTTTATGCTGCATTGTTTTGATTATTCTAATTATTCAGAATTTATGTAAACTACTTCATTAAAGTTGTGTATATATCACAACTTATTTTATAAAATAATATATAAACTTTTTATAGATTTTTAATTTACTTGTGAGTAAACAGCTCAGTTTTTACAAATTTAAAAGCTTTTTCTGTATGGGTTTTAGCTTGTTTAATTAATGTGATATGCCAGCGTTTTGTAATATCCTGGATTAGGGAAGTTGAATATATGTCATTTCCTGTTTTTGTATACTTATGGAGTTTTTTCCCATTTGTTTTAATGTCTCTGATGAAGCCATAACAGCGTTGTGGCGAAAACGCTTCATTCAATAAACTGCGTTTAGATTAGTTTGGTGTGGCTTGGTGGCTCCGGACAAGGTCTCCGTGGATTTTGTTTTTCAGTGGTTTTACTTCATCTGTCTTTTTAAATTTATTTCATGCCAAAATATAGTCTTGAAAAAGAATATTTTTTTTTTCTGTTTAAAATAACAAATCTGCCAAACAGTAATTTCTAATCAAATAATTTAATTCTGTAATGTTACGTCTGTTTGATATACTTGACAAAACTATATTAAAATCTTCTACTAAAATAATAGTCTTTGCATTTAATGGTGAAATACCACTGGATAAAGTATGTAAAAATGTGTTGCATTCCACAAAAGGTGCATAAATTGAACGGAGACATAACTTTGCTAATCAGGGTCTTGAATAGAGTTAAAAATCTTAACACCTTTTAAATACATAATTTTAGCAATACTGTCTGAAAAATAAATAAGTACATAAAAGTTTTTACCTTTGGATGAGCAGCATGATTAATTCAGTGTAAACAAGAATATCAGTGTTTAAACTGCTTTAAAATTTTAGGACATTACCCATTTTTGTAGGATTGTTTAAACTATTTACATTTAGAGAAACAGTCCTCATCAAAAAACAATATAGGCAATAAATGTACTAAAAGTAACCTGCACCAACTGAGAGCTCATATCTGCCAGGAAAAAAAAAGTCCATTAGTGTTTAAATCAATGAGATTCCCCAGTAGAGAGTTTTGGGGGCAATTGAATGATAGTCATTTTAATGTGAGCCTTGTCATAAGAATTAAATGTTAAAGTCAAGTCCTTATAAATGACCAGAGGCACTGCTGGAAAAAGAAAATGAAAAGAGACTTATTTTTCCCAAAGACATTGTAAATGGCGGTTACTTTTGATGTGAATCCTGACCCCATGTGCAAAAATGGGAAAAGGAGGGTGATGGATGGATGGATAGATTTCATAATGTTGCAAATCCTGTCTATTATGAATAACTTTAGGGGGCAACTCTTAAAAATGTGTGTGAGTGATTATATAAAAAGTTCCTTTTATTTTGTGCAGCAGAAAGAACCAAATTATGCTCAGTCATTGAACAAAATTTAACCAAAATATGAGTGTTATAACCTTGCCTCAAAAGGCCAGCATGTTGAGCTGCATCAAACTGAAGCTAGGTCATTAGTGCCTGCTTCTTTACTCAGTTATATACAAAAATAGATTTTATAGTAGAAGATGAAGAGTTGGCATTTTCTAATGCTTCTACAATCGCAGTCATCCTAATATTCAGTTTCCTTGATCTGAATTCTGAATTAAGCTTTTGATCTTACAATGCTTGCAGAGAGGTTTGTGACCAAATTCATTTTTTTTTTAACTGTCACACTTTGTACTGAAATCAAAAATATCTGTTTCAGTTTTGCCATTTCTTCTTTTTTGTTCAATGAATTATTGCTTAATTTGGTGACATTCATGAGGATTATGATCATGCAGTTGACTTGACTTCAAAAGATAAGGCTTTTTTTTTAACATTATCTGAGCCTAAACTGGACCCTTGGCTGTTTAGTTACTACACCTGAAGCTTCATAGGCAGTATTTGGCATTGAACCATTAGTAGAGGTAGTAGAAGTCATACCTGTATTGGGCTGCCATCAAATCTTTTCTGTTATGACCACAGAAGTCTTGTGTAGTTTTTTTCTGTTCTAAAATTCTTTAAGCAGCTGTCATGTAGATCTATCTCAGATGGATAAAAATAATGAAGAATTTTCCCCTAAAACAAATTAGGCTAGAGACCTCCTGTTCTGGGACTTGAAATAACTGGAAGATTCAAATCTGCATCCATATTGAAAGTCATTAAGACCATCAGTTGATGTTTTGAAGTGGACATGTTTTGTTTAACCTGCTCAACACTACAGTGAGACATTAAAAGGAGATTACATTTTTCAAACGTAAGTAGATCCATTTGCAGACTGTAAACAGGTATTCTGTACAAAAGATCAGCAACTAAGGATCTGATGTTATCCTAGTCACCATTCATCATGTAGGGGTCAAGGATCCGACATTGGATCCGAGATGGCACACTTAGACAACAGCTTAGCTCAAGCTCCTCCCCTCCCACAATGCTCTGCTGCCTTCTAACCCCTCAGATCTTGTTTGCCGCTCTATCAGACAGATGCAGATTGCTCAGCTCCTTGGGAACTTCTAAATTCTTTCTAATAGTAGGTCTAAAAGTTTTTTTGATGTCTCTCCTTTTTATTCTGGTATTGTCTTCTGTGTGTGTTCTTGTTATACGATAGTTCTTTTCACCCATCACATTTCTTTTTTTTTTTTTTTTTTTGTTGGTTCAGCTTTTGGCGCCTTTTTTCTACCGTGGTTGAAGTTAATTGTGCTTTTGAGTGTTGGTGTCTGCTCTTTTGGGACTTAGTTGGTGTAGCGCTACTGTGTTTTTGTATTTCTGTGTAGGATGGATTTTTTGGCAGTCAGGACTCTTGCGCTGTTGTTTCAATTCCTCTACTGCTTGTCCCTAAGGTTTCTGGTTGCCTCTCTCTCTCGCTATGACGGCGACACCTTCAGGTTTTAACAGGTACTCCTCATGCAGTTGGAAAATGCCTGTTTCCGTTCCGACGTGCACAAGGAGTGCCTCTACTGTCTCGGCGCCGGCCACCTGGAGGTTGAATACAGCATTTGTGCTGCGTTCAACCCCAGGGCCATGGTCGAGTGTTGAAACAAGCTACTTTTAAAGGGAATGGTTCAGGCGGGTCCCTTGGTCAAGGAACCGTTGACCAAGGCTGGACCCTCTGATCAGAAAAGAAAGGCTACCTCTTCCTTCTGTCAAGAAAGCTAGGCTTAAAACAAAATTCAAATCACAAACTCGGAAAGAAAATAAAACAGAGGCTAAACAAATAACGCCAGTCGATTAAATCCAAAACTTTTACTTAGTTAGCGCTTTCATGCAGGACACTGCCTGCACTTCTTCAGACAAAGTAAAATAAAGCACCTTACATTTTTATATGTGGTACAAAGTACTTAGACCAAACCCACAATTGATGGAATAATTAAATTGATTCATCCAATTAAGTCAACAATGCAGCAACCACACAAAGGTTGACTTAAAAAATACATTCAAACAAAAATATTTATATATAAAATTATTCATATACAAATTCATCACAAACTAACATTACCAAACACTAACTATACATATATTAAAATTGAATACATTTTATGTTAATAATGTCCGTTCTATAAAAAATTAAAAAATAATAATGATGATAGTACTATATATAGCTGAATTTAAACCTAAGTAAACACCAAAGCAAACTTCTATTAACATTAATGCAATAGATATAAAATGTAGTTTTTGACTTTAAATGCATGAAATATTTTTTCTTTCAAGGATATAAAACTATCTTACCAAAAATTTCATGTGTGTATCTTTTTCTCACTATCTCTCTAAAGCTTTAATATTTAGTAAACATTTAATAGAACATGCATCGTTAATGCCAGGATAGTTGTAGGCATTAGTTTTCAGCTGCCATAAAAGTTCAGATTCTTGCAACTTCAAATACCATGGCCCCCCTCTAGGATTTCTTTCCACTTTTTCCACAACATTAAACAAAAAACTATGAGAGTCATTGTCCATTATATGCTTAGCTAAAGCGTTGGATGAATTTTTTCTAGAAATGGCATATAAATGCTCATAAATTCTATTCTTGAACAACCTTTCGGTTTTACCGAAATAATAAGCAGGACATTCTTTACATCTAGCAAGGTAAACAACTCCTTGGGTCTCACAGTTAAACTTACCATTAATGTAGTATCTAGACCCCCTTATCGTAAAATTAGACCCTATTTGTATGTGTTTGCAATATTTACATCGCCCACATTTAAACATGCCTTTGTTCATTTTATAGGGTCTAATGGAATACTCAAATAGATTTTTCATGGAAGGGGCCCTTTTATAAACTACTTTTAAATTAGAACCCACTAGGGAGTGTAATTTTCTATCTTGCATTATTAATTCCCAATTACTTTGTAAAATGTTTCTTACTTGTGGGGAATACTGGTTAAACTGTGTTATAAAACCAACACTATAGTTCGTATTATCAAGCTCACCATTACTGATGTTAATATCACCATTTTTATCATTTAAGTCGGTTGGTGTCCCATTATATAATGGTCCGAATGTTCCTTCTTTCCTTTTATTTTTAACTTCTAGGAAAACCATGTTCAAAAGTTTATGGGGGTAACCTCTATTTTCAAACATTTCCCAAAGAATTCTACATTCTTCTTTGAAACCTTCCTCTGTAGAACACATACGGGAAGCTCGAACGAGTTGACCTTTTACAACCCCCTTCTTTTGAAAGTAGGGGTGGCAACTCGTGAAATGTAGAAAAGAGTTACTATATGTTGGTTTGCGATATATTTTTGTATTAAAAACATTATTTATACTGTCTTTACTGATCTTGATATCTAAAAAATCAATAGATGTCTCCCCAATTTCGTGTGTAAATTCAAGAAAAGAAGTAAATGAATTCATTTCACTTATTAACTCCGTTATTTTGTCTCTCCCACATTTTGCTATCATTAGAATATCATCTTGATAGCGTGTGTATTTAATAATAGTGTCTTGGAATAATTTGTGTGGAAAAAGGAAAGTTTTTTCCCAAAAGGCCATGACGGTGTTAGCGAAACTACCGCCAACAGGGGAACCCATCGCCACCCCTGTGGTTTGTAAATAGATGTCTTTCCCAAACATAAAATAGTTGTTAGCCAAAACAATCTCTAAGATGGAAATAATGAGGTCCACGTGAGTCCCAAGACACTTTTTTTGTAATAGAAATTCACGTGTCCACTCCAAACCTATTTCATGAGGAATAACAGTGTAAAGACTTTTGACATCAGCTGTCACAAATATTAATTCATTTTGAAAAGGGATATTGTTAAGGCTCTTTAGGACATGCCACGAGTCCTTGCATATCTGCCCCTCGGTCTTAAGGAATTCTTTAAGTTGGTTGTCTGCCCATTTGGCACAGGAATAAGTGATAGAGTTCCGGCCGTCTATTATGGGCCTAAATGGGGGGTCATAGAAGTTTTTATGTAACTTTGGGATGCCAAATAACACCGGGGTAATGGGTGCCTCCATGGAAAAATACTGATATAAATCTAATGTGATGCTCCCTTCTATAAAAAGTTCACTTAAAAGATCTTTAATTTTTCTATAGGCTTGATTAAATTCATTGAGAGATACTAACTTATATTCCTCTCCAGCAAGTAACAAATGCATTTTCTTTAAATAATCTTTTTCATACATCAAAATGGCCCCCCCACCTTTGTCGGGCTTCATTACCCGTATTTCGTGTATTCTGATGTGTGTGATTAATTCCCTTTCTTTACTACCTAAATTTCTATAGTTGTTTTTACACACTTCATTATATAAGTTTCTTAAGTGAACTTCAGAAACTTTTTCAAACAATGTTAAATTATTGTCAAGTGGGGGGTTAAATACACTAGGTATATATTCTGTTCTAGGTTGCAAATTAGTATTGTTTCCGAAAAGTAACTTCAAGTTTAATTTTCGTGTAAACATTTTTACATCGCAAAGGACCCTAGCGATGTCAAAATTAGATGGTATTGCATAAGAAAAACCTTTTGATAAAAGTTCAATTGAATTTGAACAAATGTCAAAGTTTGTATAGTTATAAACTTGAAAGTCATTATTCTTACTTCTCAGAATGTTTAAAGTCCATTCTTCTAACGACCCTTCTTCTTGTTGGATGTGAACCGATTGTGGCCTTTGCGAGTCCAGGTCGTTTTCTTCCGGCGACCGGACTTGTTGTGTGAAAAATCCTGGGGTTTGTTGCTATTGCCGTTGTTTGATCGATTATCTCTTTTGTTTTTATCATTTATCCGGTCACTCCTTCTTGGACCTTGAGGCGATACCTCAGTATCTGTAAGTTGACTACAGTCTGTATTAAGAAAACTGTCCAGGTTGCTCTCCCCTACCACTTGAGTATCAGTATCCGAAGAATTATTATGTACACGTGTAGAGAAAGAAGCACCAAAAGACACACTTTTAGTAACGGGTGGATCAGGGTAAGCAGCCCCTTTCTCATAGGCGGAGAGGTCTCTTTGGATTTTCCTTCTCTTAGTTTCGCCAATTTTATTAACCAAAGTATTAATACTGGAAAAGATCCTAGTATAGTCATACTCATAACGAGCAAAACTAGGATCCGACTTAATTAAGGCATCGAAAGTGTTCAGTTTATCTTTTAAGGATGCCATTTGATGAGTGTATTCTTCGATTAATAGTTCTAATAATTGAAACCCCTGCTGGTCAAAGTGACGAACTAAACGAGAGTAAAAATCTGTTTGCTTCAATGTACCTGAAGGATACTTCCACTGCCGAAGTCCTTTAGGAACTATCTTCAGGTTTATACACTCTAAAGATAAATTACTTCTACTTGTAATTTCTTAAATTTTAGTAAGTGACTATCAAATTGTTTGAGGTTAATCACAATATCAGAAGCGTTACCATTCACGGGAGTGCCTTGTTGGTTTTCTATAGCTCCATTTCTGTCAGAGTGTAAGTTAATAACCGGCACTTTGCAAAAATCTTCTAGTATGGGCAAGTTGTTTGGATAGTGGTTGTTTTCACTTGAAACGTTATTTACACTTGAAACACTATTTCCAGTCAAAATAATTTGACCGTTACCTTGCCCAAGCGGTAAACTAGAAGGCAGAGATGAATTTGAACTTGCTCCACTTCCGGGGTTCATCTGTGCATTGTTGACCGGAGCCGAAAATGTAGATGGAATGGTTTGAAAAACTGCTCCTGCCTTTGGTCGCACTACCGGCGTACTGGAAGCATTTTGAGTGTTTTGAGACTCAACTTTGGTTGCCAGAATTTCAACACGCTGTGTAAGCTGTTGAATTAAAGCTGTAAGGTATCCAACTGCATCCACATCACGGTTAGGAGTAGCAGTAGTCGGACTGGGAGTGAAAAGATCCTGCGACTGCGATTGCAAGCCTCCGTTGTTCTCAGCCATAAAACAAAATTCAAATCACAAACTCGGAAAGAAAATAAAACAGAGGCTAAACAAATAACGCCAGTCGATTAAATCCAAAACTTTTACTTAGTTAGCGCTTTCATGCAGGACACTGCCTGCACTTCTTCAGACAAAGTAAAATAAAGCACCTTACATTTTTATATGTGGTACAAAGTACTTAGACCAAACCCACAATTGATGGAATAATTAAATTGATTCATCCAATTAAGTCAACAATGCAGCAACCACACAAAGGTTGACTTAAAAAATACATTCAAACAAAAATATTTATATAAAGTTATTCATATACAAATTCATCACAAACTAACATTACCAAACACTAACTGTACATATATTAAAATTGAATACATTTTATGTTAATAATGTCCGTTCTATAAAAAATTAAAAAATAATAATGATGATAGTACTATATATAGCTGAATTTAAACCTAAGTAAACACCAAAGCAAACTTCTATTAACATTAATGCAATAAGAAAAAATATTTCATGCATTTAAAGTCAAAAACTACATTTTATATCTATTGCATTAATGTTAATAGAAGTTTGCTTTGGTGTTTACTTAGGTTTAAATTCAGCTATATATAGTACTATCATCATTATTATTTTTTAATTTTTTATAGAACGGACATTATTAACATAAAATGTATTCAATTTTAATATATGTATAGTTAGTGTTTGGTAATGTTAGTTTGTGATGAATTTGTATATGAATAATTTTATATAAATATTTTTGTTTGAATGTATTTTTTAAGTCAACCTTTGTGTGGTTGCTGCATTGTTGACTTAATTGGATGAATCAATTTAATTATTCCATCAATTGTGGGTTTGGTCTAAGTACTTTGTACCACATATAAAAATGTAAGGTGCTTTATTTTACTTTGTCTGAAGAAGTGCAGGCAGTGTCCTGCATGAAAGCGCTAACTAAGTAAAAGTTTTGGATTTAATCGACTGGCGTTATTTGTTTAGCCTCTGTTTTATTTTCTTTCCGAGTTTGTGATTTGAATTTTGTTTTATGGCTGAGAACAACGGAGGCTTGCAATCGCAGTCGCAGGATCTTTTCACTCCCAGTCCGACTACTGCTACTCCTAACCGTGATGTGGATGCAGTTGGATACCTTACAGCTTTAATTCAACAGCTTACACAGCGTGTTGAAATTCTGGCAACCAAAGTTGAGTCTCAAAACACTCAAAACGCTTCCAGTATGCCGGTAGTGTGACCAAAGGCAGGAGCAGTTTTTCAAACTATTCCGTCTACATTTTCGGCTTCGGTCAACAATGCACAGATGAATCCCGGAAGTGGAGCAAGCTCAAATTCATCTCTGCCTTCTAGTTTACCGCTTGGGCAAGGTAACGGTCAAATTATTTTGACTGGAAATAGTGTTTCAAGTGTAAATAACGTTTCAAGTGAAAACAACCACTATCCAAACAACTTGCCCATACTAGAAGATTTTTGCAAAGTGCCGGTTATTAACTTACACTCTGACAGAAATGGAGCTATAGAAAACCAACAAGGCACTCCCGTGAATGGTAACGCTTCTGATATTGTGATTAACCTCAAACAATTTGATAGTCACTTACTAAAATTTAAGAAATTACAAGTAGAAGTAATTTATCTACGAGAGTGTATAAACCTGAAGATAGTTCCTAAAGGACTTCGGCAGTGGAAGTATCCTTCAGGTACATTGAAGCAAACAGATTTTTACTCTCGTTTAGTTCGTCACTTTGACCAGCAGGGGTTTCAATTATTAGAACTATTAATCGAAGAATACACTCATCAAATGGCATCCTTAAAAGATAAACTGAACACTTTCGATGCCCTAATTAAGTCGGATCCTAGTTTTGCTCGTTATGAGTATGACTATACTAGGATCTTTTCCAGTATTAATACTTTGGTTAATAAAATTGGCGAAACTAAGAGAAGGAAAATCCAAAGAGACCTCTCCGCCTATGAGGGGGCTTACCCTGATCCACCTGTTACTAAAAGTGTGTTTTTTGGTGCTTCTTTCTCTACACGTGTACACAATAATTCCTCGGATACCGATACTCAAGTGGCAGGGGAGAGCAACCTGGACAGTTTTCTTAACACAGACTGTAGTCAACTTACAGATACTGAGGTATCGCCTCAAGGTCCAAGAAGGAGTGACCGGATAAATGATAAAAACAAAAGAGATAATCGATCAAACAACGGCAATAGCAACAAACCCCAGGATTTTTCACACAACAAGTCCGGTCCCCGGAAGAAAACGACCTGGACTCGCAAAGGCCACAATCGGTTCACATCCAACAAGAAGAAGGGTCGTTAGAAGAATGGACTTTAAACATTCTGAGAAGTAAGAATAATGACTTTCAAGTTTATAACTATACAAACTTTGACATTTGTTCAAATTCAATTGAACTTTTATCAAAAGGTTTTTCTTATGCAATACCATCTAATTTTGACATCGCTAGGGTCCTTTGCGATGTAAATGTTTACACTAAAATTAAACTTGAAGTTACTTTTCGGAAACAATACTAATTTGCAACCTAGAACAGAATATATACCTAGTGTATTTAACCCCCCACTTGACAATAATTTAACATTGTTTGAAAAAGTTTCTGAAGTTCACTTAAGAAACTTATATAATGAAGTGTGTAAAACAACTATAGAAATTTAGGTAGTAAAGAAAGGAATTAATCACACACATCAGAATACACCTAAATACGGGTAATGAAGCCCGACAAAGGTGGGGGCCATTTTGATGTATGAAAAGATTATTTAAAGAAAATGCATTTGTTACTTGCTGGAGAGGAATATAAGTTAGTATCTCTCAATGAATTTAATCAAGCCTATAGAAAAATTAAAGATCTTTTAAGTGAACTTTTTATAGAAGGGAGCATCACATTAGATTTATATCAGTATTTTTCCATGGAGGCACCCATTACCCCGGTGTTATTTGGCATCCCAAAGTTACATAAAAACTTCTATGACCCCCCATTTAGGCCCATAATAGACGGCCGGAACTCTATCACTTATTCCTGTGCCAAATGGGCAGACAACCAACTTAAAGAATTCCTTAAGACCGAGGGGCAGATATGGAAGGACTCGTGGCATGTCCTAAAGAGCCTTAACAATATCCCTTTTCAAAATGAATTAATATTTGTGACAGCTGATGTCAAAAGTCTTTACACTGTTATTCCTCATGAAATAGGTTTGGAGTGGACACGTGAATTTCTATTACAAAAAAAGTGTCTTGGGACTCACGTGGACCTCATTATTTCCATCTTAGAGATTGTTTTGGCTAACAACTATTTTATGTTTGGGAAAGACATCTGTTTACAAACCACAGGGCTGGCGATGGGTTCCCCTGTTGGTGGTAGTTTCGCTAACACCGTCATGGCCTTTTGGGAAAAAACTTTCCTTTTTCCACACAAATTATTCCAAGACACTATTATTAAATACACACGCTATCAAGATGATATTCTAATGATAGCAAAATGTGGGAGAGACAAAATAACGGAGTTAATAAGTGAAATGAATTCATTTACTTTTCTTGAATTTATACACGAAATTGGGAGACATCTATTGATTTTTTAGATATCAAGATCAGTAAAGACAGTATAAATAATGTTTTTAATACAAAAATATATCGCAAACCAACATATAGTAACTCTTTTCTACATTTCACGGTTGCCACCCTACTTTCAAAAGAAGGGTTGTAAAAGGTCAACTCGGAGCTTCCGTATGTGTTCTACAGAGGAAGGTTTCAAAGAAGAATGTAGAATTCTTTGGGAAATGTTTGAAAATAGAGGTTACCCCATAAACTTTTGAACATGGTTTTCCTAGAAGTTAAAAATAAAAGGAAAGAAGGAACATTCGACCATTATATAATGGGACACCAACCGACTTAAATGATAAAAATGGTGATATTAACATCAGTAATGGTGAGCTTGATAATACGAACTATAGTGTTGGTTTTATAACACAGTTTAACCAGTATTCCCACAAGTAAGAAACATTTTACAAAGTAATTGGGAATTAATAATGCAAGATAGAAAATTACACTCCTAGTGGGTTCTAATTTAAAAGTAGTTTATAAAGGGCCCTTCCATGAAAATCTATTTGAGTATTCCATTAGACCCTATAAAATGAACAAAGGCATGTTTAAATGTGGGCATGTAAATATTGCAAACACATACAAATAGGGTCTAATTTTAGATAAGGGGTCTAGATACTACATTAATGGTAAGTTTAACTGTGAGACCCAAGGAGTTGTTTACCTTGCTAGATGTAAAGAATGTCCTGCTTATTATTTCGTAAAACCGAAGGTTGTTCAAGAATAGAATTTATGAGCATTTATATGCCATTTCTAGAAAAAATTCATCCAACGCTTTTAGCTAAGCATATAATGGACAATGACTCTCATAGTTTTTTGTTTAATGTTGTGGAAAAAGTGGAAAGAAATCCTAGAGGGGGGCCATGGTATTTGAAGTTGCAAGAATCTGAACTTTTATGGCAGCTGAAAACTAATGCCTACAACTATCCTGGCATTAACGATGCATGTTCTATTAAATGTTTACTAAATATTAAAGCTTTAGAGAGATAGTGAGAAAAAGATACACACATATGAAATTTTTGGTAAGATAGTTTTATATCCTTGAAAGAAAAAATATTTCATGCATTTAAAGTCAAAAACTACATTTTATATCTATTGCATTAATGTTAATAGAAGTTTGCTTTGGTGTTTACTTAGGTTTAAATTCAGCTATATATAGTACTATCATCATTATTATTTTTTAATTTTTTATAGAACGGACATTATTAACATAAAATGTATTCAATTTTAATATATGTATAGTTAGTGTTTGGTAATGTTAGTTTGTGATGAATTTGTATATGAATAATTTTATATAAATATTTTTGTTTGAATGTATTTTTTAAGTCAACCTTTGTGTGGTTGCTGCATTGTTGACTTAATTGGATGAATCAATTTAATTATTCCATCAATTGTGGGTTTGGTCTAAGTACTTTGTACCACATATAAAAATGTAAGGTGCTTTATTTTACTTTGTCTGAAGAAGTGCAGGCAGTGTCCTGCATGAAAGCGCTAACTAAGTAAAAGTTTTGGATTTAATCGACTGGCGTTATTTGTTTAGCCTCTGTTTTATTTTCTTTTCAAGAAAGCTAGGCTGTCAGATCCCAGGTCTCCAGATCTGACTGCAGCCTTAGTGGTGTCAGATCCGAGGGTCTCGGATCCAAGAACCTTGAGAGGGTCTACACTCAGATCCAAGGCCTCCAGCCCCAGACCTTCGGATCTGAGGGTTTCAGAGCTGACTCTCAGATCCAAGGTCTCCAGATCGAGGCCTTCAGATCCGAGCCGGAACAGACCCATCACAGATCCTACCCCTTCTGATTCGAGGGACTCGAGAACCCTTCCTTCAGATCCTTTTGTTCCCTCGGATCTGATTCGGTCAGACCCAAGATCCATGTCTGATCCCACTTTTGTGGAGGACCTTCCCTCAGATCCTTTGGGAGAGGATTGTTTGTTTTCCCCTCCACATAGCCTTTTCCTGGACCATCGGAGAAGACCCTCTGAGTCCAGACACGGGTCTCCAGCTAGATCCTCTGTTTCCTCTTGATCCTCCAGGAGCATCCACCCTTCCGACAATGGACAGGATGATGTGGTCCTTTTTTGAAGACTCAAATTGAGTTGAAGCTGTTTATTTCCCCAGCCCACCAGATGAGGGAACCTTCTCCCATTCCACATTTGCCTTCTCCTCATCTGACCTCATGAGGATTGGACTTAGGGGACCTGGCACACAGCCTGGAGGCAGTGGGGGTTTATGGGGTTCCTCTGGTCCCCACCTCATCTGAGTTGGTGGCTAGTTCTGCTCCCATTCCCCAGGGCAGTCAGGGCCACCAGTCCAGATCGTTGCCCTGGAATCAGCGGGTTGGATTCAGATCCGGAATTTTCGGACCATTCTCTAGCCCTTGGTGCTTCGGCCCTTGACAGTTCCAGGCTAGCCTTTCCCGAAGGGTTGGAGGTACGGTTGGGGGTCCACTCCCTCCTCCATCGTGGTTTTGTCTGCGGGAGAGGGAGAAGGGACTTTGTCCAGTTCTTTCGCATTCCAGGTTGTGGAAAGATCTCTCTCTCTTGTCAAAGGAGTCTCCCCTGTTCGCCAGGCTCTGTCCCAGCCTCAGAAATTGAGTGGACCCACTCATCCTGCTCCTGGTCAGTCTGTTCAACCTAGATTCCAGGGGGAGTTTCCCATTTTGGGGACCCCCCTCTTCTGAGTCTTTGCCCAAGTGTCCCACGGAGGAAATCCCTCAGAAGAGGACATGTAAGAGGAGACATCTCGACTCCTCGATGGAGTCTGTCACACAAGACATGGATATCGATGAAAGGGACGGGTCCCCAAGGTCACCGCCCGATGATGTCTTCTTTGGAGACATTCTGGAGATTCTGAAGGCCAAGGACGGTTGGTCTGCCCTGTCCCCGTCCTCAGAGAAAAATGTGTTTCTGGAGGCTTTCGGCATGGGCCCATCTACTTCTTGGGTGCCCCCCCCCGCTGACTGCTTGATCATCTTCATTGCCAGCAGGGCTTGGAAGGAACCTGATACAGTGGAGCCAGTGCCCAAGAGAGCAGACAAGTTTTTGAGTCCCCCTTCTGATAAGGTTTTTTGGTCCAAGGCAGTTCCGGTTGATACTATTGTGGTAGCTGCCGCCACCAAGAAAGAACTTCCAGAGCAAAGTTCTTCTGTCCATCCTCCCAATCAAGAGCGATGGACAGATTTGGAAAGTGGTTGTTCGCATCAGCTTCTTTCAGCTTGCAAGCCTTGAATTCACCTGTCTTCAGAGAGATTTGATTAAGGAGATTACCATTTCCCTCTCATTAGAGTTCGTGCCTGAGGAGGATTTTAATTCTGTTTCTCTCAAGCTGGCCACTCTCACGTCCATAGCTAACTCATCCATGAGGTTGATCTCCAATGCTGCACAGGGTTACCTAACAGGCAGTGGGCACAGGTATTGCCATCAAATGCCATGCCTGTCTTCATTTATGCGGGTTTGTGGAGTCCTTTAAGGTGTCATTCACCAATGCTCCCTTCGATGGCTCAACCCTCTTTGGAACTAGTGCTAAGGAAACATTGACCCGCAATGAGCAAGAGGGGAAGACACTGTCAGCTGTAAGGATCAAATTCTCTACCTCCCAGAGGTCCTTTTCCAAGACCCAATGGGGGAGCAAGAAGATGTTGTTCCATAAATTGCAGTCTTCCTGTCAGGAAGCTCAAGGCGATTCCTCTTCCAGGGGACAGGGTAGAGGTTTCAGCAGTCAGCGCCACCCTAGAGGCAGAGGCCGCCTGTAGAACCAGGGCTCTAGGAAGCCTTTCTCTGAGAAGCCTTTTCAACATCCCTGAAGGTGTTGCCAAACTGCCCATCCCTGGAGGCAGTTGGCCATTTCTTTGCACCCTTCACTTGGGCAAAAATCATGTCTGACCAATGGGTGCTTAAAATTATATCCAGGGGTTATCGTATTTCCTTTTCCAAACCCCCACTGAAAAGCAAATCTCTCCCTGACTTGCTACCCAGTCAGAGAGAGTAGCCCATCTAGAGGTGTCCAACCTCATTCTAAAAAGAGCCATCCAAGAGGTCCACACAGGGCAGAGGGGATCCGGAACTTACTTCTGCTGCTTTTTGGCACCCAAGGAAACAAGGGGACCTGTGTCCATTTCTGGACCTCAGTCAGCTGAACCTGGCAGTCGAGAAGTCAGTGATTCAGATGGTCATTGTGCAGTCCATCATGCCCCTTCTGCACAAAAATGACTGGGTGTGCTCTGTCGATCTCCAGGATGCTTACTAGCATATCAAAATAGACAGGCAGTCCAGGATATTTCAATGCTTTCACATAGGAGGCGATCACTTCCAGTTCAGAGCCCTGCCCTTTGGTCTCACCACAGGCCCCCAGGTGTTCACCAAATGTATTGCAGTGGTGGCAGCTCATCTCAGGCTGCAGAGATTCCAGGTGTTTCCCTACATCGACAATTGGCTCCTCACAGCTCCCACACAGCATCAACTGGTGGAGGCCACTTAGTTTCTCCTTCAGCTGGAAATAACCCAAGTGTGATGACTGCAAGTGCATACACTCGAACATCTACATTTATGGTAAGTGTACACAACTGTACTTTCTCTTTGACCCCATCTCAACAGCTGGAGTTCATCGGCACCCAGTTGGACAGTATTTTTCGGAGATTGCAGCCACCCCCCGATGTATGCTTCTTATTCGGTCCCATGTACAGTCCCTTCTGGAGCAAACATACCCTCCAGCATCACTCATTTTAAGTGCTCTAGGTTCAATGACTGTTGCCATTTATCTGGTTCCATTGACCAGGTATTACATGAAAGTTTTGCAGTGGACCTTGGCAGTCCAGTGGTCAGCTCTCTTTCTCATCCCCCATCTGCTCCTATCAGTCTCACTCCATTATGCTGATGACATCTGTCTTGGTGGATGCATTCTCCAGACCTCCTAATGGGCAGGTCCCCCCCCCCAGTTCCCAAGGCCATGGTCACCATGGATGCTTCCCTTCTAGGGTGGGGGGCATTTTCAGGGGAAAATTGTTCAAGGGATGTGGTCCCAGTCAGTGGCCAAACTGCACATAAATGTTCTGGAGATGAATGCAGTTCTTCTGTCTTTGCAAGCCTTTCAGGACTGCCTTCCTCTAGGGACTCTTGCAGTTCACACAGACAACATGGCAGTTGTGTGGTACGTAAACAAGCAAGGGGGCACAAATTCCTATCTGCTTTGTCGCAAGGCCATGAGGGTTTGGGAGTGGGCAATGTCCTCAAGGCGCCTTCTCATTGCAGTGCGCACTCTTGGAGCACCCAACGTTCTGGTGGACAAATTGAGCAGGGCTATTCTGACCCCTCACGATTGATCCCTGAACTTGTCTGTGGCAAAGCAGATCTTCCATTGGTGGAGCCAGACCAGCTGTGATCTCTTTGTTTCCCCTCTCAAACAGAAATGCAGCAGCTACTTCACCTTGATTCCCCCCCCGGAGGGTGAGTCCCCCAGGGGCGCTCTGACTCACGATTGGCCTCCGGGTCTCCTTTATGCCTTTCCACCCTTACCATTGATTCCCAGAGTTCTTCAGAAAGCCAGACATCGCAGGATGCAGTTAATCCTCATTCCCCCCTTTTGGCCTCAGCAGGTGTAGTTCCCTCTCCTAAGGCCCCCCCCCCCCATGGATGCTTGATCCGGTGCTGGATCTAATCCCCCATCCGTCGCTATGTCTGCTTCCCAGTCTGCAGACCTCTTGTCTGACAGATTAGTTTGTCCAATTCCAGTGATTCTTGCTAGGTCCAGGTTTGTGTCCCCTGTAAAGGACATTATACTTGCTTCTCAAAAATCTTCTACCAAGAAAGTCTGCAGAAGTAAGTGGAAGAGATTCTTTATCTGGGCTATAGGTCGGAATCTGGATTCATTTTCAGCGACTATTTCTGATATTCTCCTGTTCTTGGCTTCTGGTTTTCAACAGGGTGCTAGTTTTTCTACGATCAAAGTCCAGCTGCAGCAGTTTAATTTTCATCTCAGTAACGAGCCTACTTTCTCATCTCTCCTCTGCAAGACCTTTTTGAAAGGTGTATTTTTGTTGTGTCCTCCAGTCAAGGATTCTATTCCACCATGGGATCTTGCACTGGTGCTGCAATCTCTGACTAGGCCCAATTTTGAGCCTGCTGCATCCTGTGGTCTTAAATTTCTTTCTTAGAAGACTGTATTTTTGGTGGCAATAACTTCGGCGAAAAGAGTATCAGAATTGCTGGCTGTTAACATTAAGCCTTCCTGTTTGGTGTCGTAAAGATAGAGTGGCCTTGAAGCCCAGTCCTTCCTTTATACCTGAAGTTGCCACTGAAATGAACCTACACCTTACAGTGTTCTTTCCTAAGTATGCTAACAAGGTGGAATAGATTTTGCATACCTTAGATGTTCATCGAGAGCTTTGTTTTTATTTGCACAGAACTAAGAATTTCCACCTCTCAGACCAATTGTTAGTAGCCTTCTCACTTTCCAGGAAAGGCTGAGCTGTTTCTATAATTACAATTTCGTGCTGGATTTGTTAGTGAATCTCTTACATATACTCCTCCTGTGGTTCTCCCTCGCCTGGATCAGTTAGTGCTCATTCTACCAGGTCAGTGGCTACTTCAGCGGCTTTCTCAGCCCGTCAGTCCTTGAATGACATTTGTGCAGCAGCAACGTGGTCTTCTCGTCATACCTTTATTTCTCATTACAAACTGGATCTGATTTTGAGAGGAAGGGCTTCCTTTAACTCCACTGATGTTCATCGTGTTACCCTGCTGCAGTCATCACACTAGGGTTATCCTGTCGTCAGGCGGTCCCGCAGTCAGCCGGATTTCCAAAGTCTTGGTCCGACGTCGGTTGCTGTCGCCTCATCCCTGACGTCAGTGCACCAGGGGTATATATATTGCAACCGATGCCATTATCTCCAGTCTTTCTTGCCGCGCGGTGCCCAAAGCAGAAGCAGTTTGCAAGTGCCGGTCGGCTGACTCCTGAGATTTTCGAATTCGAATTTCAGACCGAAGTCTTCTATAAAGCTAAGTACCCCATTGGGGAAACCTTTCTTGCCTCAGACCGATGTCAGAAAAAGTTAACAATTGTATTTCTTGTGGGAAGCAAATACCTCATAAGGATTTTCATTCTTATTGCATACCTTGCCTAGGCCCTGATCACGACGTCCCTTCTTGTAGTTTTTGTGCTAGATTTAATAAACGTACTATTAAATGACGATTTGATTTTGCACGACACTTTTTTGGTAGAAAATTTAATTAAACCATGCCGTCGGAGCTACCGACTACCGGCGTGCACAAAAAGCGCAGGGACAAGGACCGACAGCCCAGGCCTAAGCCCGATTCCGAGGCCTCGGTTGATCCGGTTCTCCGGTTATCAGTGAGGCTCCGATGCAGCCTCTGACTACCGCAGTTCTGGAACCCGAGACCGCTACAGATATTTTGACGGAATGTACTAGGCCAACGCAGCCTTTTACTTCAAGCCCTTCTGACGATTTACCTTCCAAGGACGTCAGTACTTCTGAAACGCCATCAGTTTCTGAAGGCGTTTTCAGACAGACGACTCTTACAGTCAAAACGTTTTCCAAGTCGAAGACTCCTCCTAAATCGAAAAAGGCTTCACTTCAGTCTTCTGTTCAAGGCCCCAAGGCCCTATGCCTAAGAAACAGATGCTCAAGATGGCTGAAGATTTGATTTCTCTTATCAGAGGTTCTCAGCCTCCTCCTGACAAAAGACCTAGACAAGAGGAAGATTCTGCTTCCTCTGAACAACTGTCTATTTCTTCGGATTCCTCTGAGGACCAAGACTTTTCCTTCTCTCCTTATAAAGATTCTGATGCTGAGGACTCTATTCCCTCAGCTTCCCCTCCAGAAGACTACTCTTTTGGGGAAACTTTACACACTATGAGGGAACATTTTCACTGGGAAGGTCAGAATTATTCTGATTCCAAGAAAAGGCTCAGAGAGTTTCTTTTACTCCCCCAGCACAGACCCCTAGCCATCCCTCCTGTTTTGGACATTGTGGATGATGTCTATTTAGAATCCAGTTTCAACCCTGACTCTCTACCTCCTGCCCCGGCCAAGCCTGACAGATACTACAGAGTACCTGATTCCCACAAATTCCTTTACAAAAGCCCAGTAGCTGACCCAGAGACTATCTCCCAGGGGGCTAAGGCTTCCATGGCTAAAAATCCAGTACCTTCTGAAAGGGATTCAAGAGCACTAGACAGATGGGGGGAAAAAAGGTTTACACCTTAGCCACTTTAGCTATGAGAGCATTAACCTGTCAATTTCATATGCTTAAGTATCAGCAATTTCTGATCTCTCAGTTAAAACAAAAGATAACCACCCTCCCTCAACAATCTGAATTGAAAGAAGTACAGGATTTGTTGCACGCCACCGAGCAGGTGGGCAAACATACCTTACAATGTGGGTTTGATTCTTTAGAGGCCTCCTGCAGAGCAGCTGTCACTGGATCAGTTATACGTAGGCATGCCTGGTTAAAGGAACAAAGTCTGCCTGATCATGTTAAAGCAAAACTACTAGATTCTCCCTTACAGCAGGATGTTCTTTTTGGTGTTAAAGCAGAAGTTGTTTTAAAGAAAATGGAGGATAAGGCAAAATCAATGCAGACAGTCAAAGATTTCCTACAAGTACAACCCCCTCGCTTCAGCAGAAACTGGCCAACAAAAAATTGGTCCTTTCCAGCCACTGACAGGCCTCAGAGGGGTAAATACAGGCACCCAAGGGGCAGAGGACAACCACAAGCTCAGTATAAACCTCGCCAATGGGGCACTCCAACCCAGAAGGGAGGAGAAGACAGGTCTCAATCCACCAGAAGGCAAACTCAATGACTTGCACCTCAGCTGGCCAAACAAAGCTCTTTTGTCAGCCCCTGGAAAACTAGCACTATTGGCAGACAACTGGCACATGGTCACAAAGGACAAATGGGTCCGAGACATAATTTTACCAGGATACAGATTCCACTTCCACACCTTGCCAATAAAAAGAGGAATGCCAAACCTGCCACAAAATCCAAGGGCAGAGGCTCAAAAACAAATTACAGTTCTCATGGCCATGAGAGCCATTCAAAGGGTACCAACTCAAGAGCAAGGCCAAGGATTTTACTCAAGACTCTTCCTAGTACCCAGAAAAGAAAATGCTTGGAGACCAATTTTGGACCTTTCAATTCTAAACACGCACTTACAAGTTCCCAAATTCAAGATGCTAACACTACAGTAGCTACTTCCCATGTTGGGCAAGGAAGCATGGCTGGTAACGTTGGACCTCAAGGAGGCATACCTGCATGTCCCTATCAGACAAAGTTGCAGAAGATACCTCTGTTTCATTGCAGGTTCAACCCATTATCAATTCTCTGCACTGCCCTTTGGCTTATCTACTGCGCCCAGAGTATTCACAAAATGCCTGGCACCAGTAATTGCATACTGCAGACAAAGAGGAGTTC
Source organism: Protopterus annectens (assembly GCF_019279795.1). Lineage (NCBI taxonomy): Eukaryota > Metazoa > Chordata > Ceratodontiformes > Protopteridae > Protopterus > Protopterus annectens. The sequence continues at coordinate 415,652,711 of NC_056729.1, forward strand.
AAATATATCCATACCTGGACAACTGCCTCATCCAAGCAGAAAGAAAAGACATTCTCCTATAACATCTGGCATTTGTGAAGCATCTACTAAATTGTCTGGGGTACACAGTAAATGAAAAGAAGTCAAAACTAGCACCCTCACAAAAAATGACATTCCTGGGTGCCAGCTTGGACACAATGGCCCAGAAGGCTTATCTTACACCAGACAAGCAATTACAACTGACTCAATATTTCAAGACAATGGCAACAAAGACCCAATTAACTGCAAGAAAAATTCTGCAGGTTTTGGGCTTCATGGCATCTGATAATACCATTTGCAAAAATGCATATGAGGAAATTACAGTGGTACCTAAAAAGCGTATGGTCTCAACACAGCCACAGCTTGGACACAGTGATATCTCTCATTCCCTGCCTTCAACAGGAATTTCTATGGTGGGCACAGGCATGTCACCTCAACAAGGGTCAGCCTTTCACCTTGCCCCCACCCAGGCAAACTATCATAACAGATGCTTCAGACTATGCCTGGGGGGCACACATGGCAGGGCAATGCATTCAAGGCCTATGGACTGCAGAACAAAGAAAACTGCACATAAACCAAAAAGAGATGCTAGCTGTACAGAAAGCTGTGACAGCCTTCAAGGATCTACTACAGCCAGGACAACTTGCAATAAAGACGGACAACACCACAGTAATGTGGTACATAAACAGGCAAGGGGGCACACATTCCTACCCTCTTTGCAGGCAAGCAATAATCTTATGGAACACAGCTTTGGCCTACCAAGTCCAGTTACAAGCTCAATTCCTGCCAGGACAGAAAAACACATTGGCAGACGACCTAAGCAGAAACATCAAAGATCCCCACGAGTGGAAGCTAGACCCACAAATATTTACAATGATAACTCAAAGATGATGTCTACCAAATATAGACCTGTTTGCCAGTCCTCAAAACTACCAGCTGACAAAATTTTGTACAAGGACATTCCACCAACAAGCTTGGAAAGTGGACGCTGTCTCCTTCAGTTGGAAAAACCTGACAGCATATGCCTTTCCTCCATTGCCTCTTCTCACAAAGGTACTTTTGAAGGTCAAAAAGGAGAAACCTCGAATGATTCTCATATCCCCAGACTGGCCACGCCAGCACTGGTACCCGCTACTGAAGAATATGGCTCACAGCCCACCATGGATATTGCCTCAAATACCTCATTTGCTCACGCAGCAGAACTAGCAGATTCTACACAGACAGATCAAAACCTTAAACCTGGCTGCATGGCAAATCAATTAAGTATCCAACCTGCACCTCTTTCACAAGCAGTACTAGATGTTATTCTAGAAGCCAGGAGGCCAAGCACCAGGAAGGCTTACTCTGACAAATGTAAAAGGTTTTCTGCTTGGAACCAAGCTAAAGGCCAAGACACAACTCAGCCTCATATGCCTCACATTCTGCAGTATTTAGCTGAGATGCTGCATAAAGGACTTTCCTTCTCCTCAATTAAGATCCATGCATCAGCTATTTCAGCTCACTACAACACAAATCCACCTTTATTTTCAAATCCTCTCCTAAGGCAGTTCCTCAGGGGGCAAAAAACATTAGACCACCTAGAAGAGCTCCTACACCAACATGGGACCTTAACTTTGTTCTGGAAAAACTAATGCTACCTCCCTTTGAACCAGCTTTTTCTGCAGACCTTCAGTTCCTATCTTGGAAGACTGCCCTGCTCCTGGCAATAACTTCTGCTAGGAGAGTCTCAGAATTACAGGCACTTATGGCAGTGGAACCTTTCCTCATTTTTCATCAAGACAGAGTTTCTCTATGAACTAATCCTTCCTTCATGCCTAAGGTGGTTTCCAGTGTAGCTTTAAATCAAACCATCCACCTACCCACTTTCTTCCCCAATCCACAGAACAAAGGTGAGAGACTCCTGCACTCCTTGGACATTCACAGGCAGCTTTGTTACTACTTGGATAAAACTAAGGCTTTCAGAAAAACTGACCAGCTCTTTGTTTCCTATGCTACAGCTTCTCAAGGGAGGGCCATATCCAAGCAAACCATTTCTAAATGAATAGGCCATTGCATATGATTCTGCTATACCCATCATGGGAAACCAGTTCCTCCTACCATTAGATCCCACTCTACCAGGGCAACAGCTACCTCTACAGCCTTTCTCAGGGGGGTTCCTACCAAGGAAATTTTAGAATCTGCAACTTGGAGTTCTGTACACACCTTCACCAAACACTATCACTTACCTCTTTATTCTAAGTCCAGGGCAGGCTTCGCCACTGCAGTTCTGCAGAGCCTCATTGCCTCCACTAACCCTCTATGATGCCTCCACCCTACCTTAGCTTTGGGACTCTACCCAAGTGTGATGACTGCAGCAGGGTAACACGATGAACATAGTACAGTTTTGTACTTAAGTAAACGTTGAAATGAACGAAAAAACAACCAACCAGAAGACAAACTGCCACAGTCCTTTGAGCACACCAAAGTCCACAGGTATTGTATAATACCACAATAAAAAAATACTTTCAACAAATCTTACTGCTTTTTGGATATCCTTAGTAGAAATACAAAAACCAGGTCTTTGGTAAAGAAACAGGACTTCTTTATTAATCCACAGGTACAATAAAAAATGAGTGCTCGATTTGTTGAAAAGTATTTTTTTTATCGTGGTATTATACAATACCTGTGGACTTTGGTGTGCTCAAAGGACTGTGACAGTTTTGTACTTACCATAAATGTAGATGTTCGAATGTTCACCCTGCTGCAGTCCAGGTTACCCTCCCTCCAACTCCTCTGATCTACTGGCTAAATCTTTGCTATGCCTTACTGATGTATTTGCTTATAGCTGAAGGGATTTTATGTCTGTACAGTGTTCACACCTTTTGGTACCAATTTGGATCACCCTTTTGGGGGCACCTGACATCTGGGGCAAGAAAAACTGAAGAAAATGGTGTTGGTTGCAATATATATACCCCTGGCGCACTGACGTCAAGGGATGAGGCGACAGCAAGCAACGTCGAACCAAGACTTTGGAAATCCGGCCGACTGCGGGACCGCCTGACGACAGGATAACCCTAGTGTGATGACTGCAGCAGGGTGAACACTCGAACATCTACATTTATGGTAGGTACAAAACTGTACTTTCTTTGGCATGCCCTTCCATGAGTCCACCCGAGAATGTTAGGTAGCTGGGGACTCTGACCCATACATGATGAGTGGTGACTAGGGAAACATCAGATTATTAGTTATGTACTCACCATAACTTGGTAGAGGGCTACAAAGCATTATGTGAGGGGAGGAGCTTGAGCTAAGCTGTTGTCTAAGTGTTCTGGCTCGGATCCAGTGTCTGATCTTTGACCCCTACATGATGAATTGTGACTACGGGTAACAGATACCAAGTTATGGTGAGTACATAACTAATATTATTAAAGCAAACAAAATTCTAATAAACACACACCAAACTGACTGCTGCAGCTGCGATTTTCTTCATGGCATGTCAGTGTTTCATCACGTAATGACCCTACAGTTGATTTCCTAGTTGGAGAATATCTGTATGGCCCAGTAGTATGTAACAAAGTTTACAACACTTAAGATTTTTGCTTGGAAGTGTTTGCATATGTATTTTATTCCCTAAGAAATCTTCAGAAAATTTTTCCTCAAGGTACATCGCAAATTCTGGAGGAGTGATGGGAAAGAGAGGTAATTGGGAACATGTTTTTGGGGGAATGTTATGAGTTGGCAGATTTTAAACATTCCCTACAGAGTACTTTGTCAGAAATGTTGAGAGAATAAATTATTGTAACTAAGGAACTGATACTTTTGAGCTGGGATGTAGGATCTGAATTGCCTATACATAGCAAGGCCTTACTAAGTTTAATACTGTTGTCTGGCAAAAAAGCAACTACTAGAAAATTGAATTCAGAATGTAATTCAACCATAACTGAAATATTGAACGTTTTAAAGGAGATAAAAGAACTGTGATGGCATCTTTCTAAAAAGGAAGGAGGAAAATACATACAATAAATAGAAGTTGTAGAATTAATACATAATATAATTTTGGAGTGAATGAAAATTGTTAGAAAGAAAGCCTGTGTATTCTACATGAAAATAATTGAAGTGCTATATTTTTCTTTTTTATTACTATATGTGTACCTTTGTCACTTTTAGAAGTGTCATGTTTAATCATCATCATCTTTTGGCTGTTCCCATTAGGGGTTGCCACAGCGGATCATCTGTTTCCATTTCTTCCTGTCCTCTGCATCATGCTCTTTCACACCAACCGCCTGCATGTCCTCTCTCACCACATCCATAAACCTCATCTTAGGCGTTCCTCTTACCTGGCAGCGCCATCCTTAGCATCCTTTTCCCAATATACCCAGCATCCCTCCTCAGCACATGTCCAAACCAACGCAATCTCGCCTCTCTTGCTTTGTCTCCAAACTGTCCAACCTGAGCTGACCCTCTAATATACTGATTCCTAATCCTGTCCATCCTAGTCACACCCAGTTCAAATCTTAACATCTTTAACTCTGCCACATCCAGCTCTGACTCCTGCCTTTTCGACAATGCTACCGTCTCCAATCCATATAACATAGCTGGTCTCACTACCCTCTTGTAGACCTTCCCTTTCACTCTTATTGGTACCCGTCTGTCACAAATCACTCCTGACACTCTTCTCCACCCATTCCACTCTGCCTGTACTCTCTTCTTCACCTCTCTTCCACACTCACCATTACTCTGAACTGTTGATCCCAAGTACTTAAACTCATCCACCTTTACCAACTCTACTCCCTGCATCCTCAGCATTCCTGTACCCTCTTTCTCATTTACACACATATATTCTGTTTTAGCGCTCCTGACCTTCATTCCTCTCCTCTCTAAAGCATATCTCCACCTCTCCAGGGTCTCCTCAACCTGGTCCCTACTCTCACTACATATCACAATGTCATCTGCAAACATCATAGTCCACGGGGCTTCCTCTCTAATCTCATCTGTCAACCTGTCCATCACCACTGCAATTAAGAAAGGGCTCAGAGCTGATCCTTGATGTAAACCCACCTCCACCTTAAATGTATCTGTCACTCCCACCGCAGTCCTCACCAATGTCACACTACCCTTGTACATATCCTGTACCACTCTGCCACCAAGAAGAGTGGAGTTCTCATTTTGCTGACAACAGGAAAGCCCATACCAAAACTTTGCCGCTGAAAATGTATCCATTGTTTGAAAGGAAAATTGAACAACAGTACAAAGTACAGATGCTAACCAGTGACTGGTGTTGATAGGTCAAGATGAGCATGAAGAAGCAACAATGTGAAGTTGGTGAATAAATGCAAAAACTGTAAAACATCAGTGTCATTAGATGTAGTTTAGACACCTGAACTATGGTTCTGAAAAAAGGGGCAGAAAAACTGGAAGTGTGTTGACTTTGTTAAACTGGTGGGACAGTTTTGGGGACTTAAACTCCACTTCTGTTATTAGTGTTCAAAAAGACACTATAGGGACTGAATAAGTACCTGTAATTTTTGTAATTAATATTTGTATGAAACTTCCATCATATAAATTGTATCTTTCATGGTAGCAGTTCTGTTTAGCATGCAGTCAAAGGTATTTTAAATTTGAGGTCAGGGAGTAACTGCTTTTCATGCTAGTAGTATCAAAGCAAGAAAGTACTTTTTCTTAATTGTAGTGTATCTGTATAAGACTGAAAAGAATAATAATGTGATCTTTGGTTGCTGGGGTATCTTAAAGTGTAACGATCATATATATTAAAGGGTAATTTCTTTTGTTTTGTAACAGTGTAATCTGTATCTAAGGATTTTTTCAGCAAATAGTTTTGGAAAACATGAAAATGATGATTGCAAATTTATTAGCTGTTTGTTTCTCCATTAGTGCCTACTTTAAGATGGACACTCTGAGCAAGCTGGTGCAATTACTTAATCACCATACATGTCAAACAGAGCACCTCGCTGACCCTCTTCAAGCTCAACCTTGAGTGAATGGGAAACCACAAGTTTGTCCCAGGGATCCACTTGTGTGTCTCATTGATAAGGGGTGACAGGTGCTGACTGAGGTTTGTTTTTGGGGATAAACTCTTGGCTAGGTTTGTAAGGGCCTCAGGGCCATTAGCCTAGTAACCTCCTATGAAAGATTTGACTAGTGTATTAGGAGTTAAATCTACGTGGGTTCTCTTGTGTATTTACAAAGTAGCCATTTTTTCCCATTAGCATATGCTTTTAGTTAGAGACATTGATCTGTGGGTGAATAGCAAAGTCAGAAAAATACAGCCAGTTTGCAAGTAAATCCATTGACCACAAAAATAAAAACAAACGTAAAATAGAAGTCACTGGAACCACAAGCATCTGGTAATGAAATGGTTTATTAGACTCGTACATCTTTTAAAACCGCTAGTAAAAACTTTCACCTTAAACAAGGCTTGTTCAGGCATATCAAGCAAAAAAATAAAAAATATATCATCTACCATTTATATAATATCAATCAGGCTCATTTGTGTATCTTTCAGTAAAGGTTTTTAAAGATACATAGGCATTCAAACCAGGTGAAATATGTGCCCCTAAATGTAAAATCTAATTAAATTCTAGTTTCTAATAAGATCTTTAGACTTGATGCATATGGTAATTGCAAAACAAGATGTGTTGTCTATCTGGCTAGATGTGTTGCATGTCAAGTGTATTATGTTGACAAAACGAACCAGAGATTAAACTATCGTAACTGTAACCACCTGTCTGAAATTAAAAGAGAAATAGTTACAAATGCACTATATAAACACATTAGAGACAATGGTTTGGGACATAGTTTTAAATTTTCAGTTTTGAGTAGTTGATAGTATATGTGGGGTCAGGCTTAGCTGTAGCCAGGAGAAGCTGGTTTTGTTCTCCCAGTACATTATTCTTCCATTTTAAGAGCCTCCCTCCCTAATTTGAATTACTGTCATACCTACATCTAGCTTTCGGAATGTCTCATCCCTTGAGTTAAATGCTGTGGTCCGGATAATAACTATCAAAAACTTTCAGTATAGAAAAAAATGTTTTCCCATCAGCATAAAATAAGCCTTAAAAATTGGAAATGCATTATTTTTAAGTTTCTCACAACCTTGCATTTGTAGATGCAAAGACTATCCCGTAATATTAAATCCTAAAGGGGAAGCACCACTCTGCAGCCAAAGCTTTATAATTGTGTATGTTATACACCAATACCATGCACGCTACTTTGTATAGAGGGAAATTATACTTAAATTGAAATCATTGAGTCCTCTGCACATGTATATCCAGTTTTTTTAGAAATCAAGCACATCTTTGGTAGAACAAATGTACCTTGCATTCACTTCAGTTAAATCACAGTATCCAAATTGTCCAGCCATCTCAAGACTGTTAAAATAATACAGTCAGCGTTGTAGGGCAACATTAATTGATAGAAAATTAGTCCTAACTCGAACTTTTCACTACTGTTTTCTTGTTGATTTACTTCGAAAATTGCCTTTTTCCCCCAGTTTTTTTGACATCCTTTCTTAGCACTAGGGAAGGCATTCATTTTTTTCCCTGCCAGTTGCCCTGCAGTGGTTGGAGAGTTTCTCTCTGCAGTAACTGCTATCTGCAACACGCTATATCATCTCCCTCATGAAGTAGTGGCTGGAGTGTGGCGTTTGCATCTTCAGGAGTATAAAATGTGAGAACTCTCCCTGGAAGATTCACGGTAAAGGAGGCAGGATACAATAGTTAAAAATTCCCCCTCGCGCAGCTTCTTTGCCTTAAGAAAAACTGCTCTCTCTTACCTTATTTAAAGTGAAAAATCATCACACTCCTGTTTCTGCCAACTTTATTTTTTACTAGGAGTCCTCAGTTTGAAGAAATCTTTTATGTTTATAGCTGGGAGGGGAATGAGGAAGTTCTAGAAAACTTTACTCAGAGGAATTGTGAGAGGAAAAACCCTTATGGGGCTGTCTCTTCTGTCAGACCACTCCATTCCGCCAACATGTTTGTCATGAATTTCACACAGTTTACTCCCATAGCCTTTTCAGGAATACCTGTAAAGTCTGTAGGATATTACATTCATTTCTATCTTGTGTCTACATTTTTTGTTTCTTAAAGTTCCACATCGATTCTGAGGTGGTTATTTTTTGTTTCACATCCTTCATGTCCATCCCACCTTCAGGTATACCATCTGGTCAGAATGAGAACTTAAGGCTGTTTCCACTTCTTTTCTTTTGTTTCCATATATATTGGGGGGTGCGGTGGGAAAAACAGTCCTCAAGAGATTTAGAACCTATGCTTTTATATATCTTCCCCATATCAATGCATTAGCAAGGGGAGCCACTGAAGCAGTTAAAAGTTCATAGTCAGCAGGATTTGAACCAGTGAGGAGCGAGATTTCTGGTCCATCACCTTAACTACTTGGCTACAACTACAAGTCAGATTTTCTAGGCTTGAGCTGGATTCCATTTCTCAGGTTTTTGACAGACAGCATAAACACATCATAATAACCAGGAAAGCAAGTGACAAATATCTTGTTTTCTCTTTGGAGCAAGCATTAGAAGATTAAAACTCATACGTAAGGTTAGTTTTAGATGAGTGCATGTGTTTTACCGTCACATAATTATATCTAACCCTTAGCAATGCTTTCCAAGCAGATATCTCAGTAAGTACCACTACTGGGAGTTGGATTATCTGATCCTTACATTGTATTTAACTTCTGAGGTATACTGTATTGAAGTCTGTCCACAACTTCCAAGTGCCCTCCCCCACATTTTTTTTAATTGAAATGGCAGAGAAAAGTGTGTACTGTAGACCAGTCCACTACATATTTAACTGTGTGACATTCTTGCCAAACTGCAAATGTGGGGAAGAGAGGAAGTACTTGGTAAAACTGCTTGACACTTATGTTACTATTTTGAGAGTGACTGTTATCTTGAGATGTCTTTCCATATTATTGTTGCAGTATTCATAACATATGGCATCCCCTACCAAGGATAGACCTACAACTGGTCAGTATACCAAAGCCTTTCATTTGTACTAGAGTCACACATCAGCTGTATACTGTCTGTGTCAGCATAGAACATAAAGTTGTTCCACGGATGTGCCAGTCTCAATTTTTTTGCCACTAGTCTGAATGTAGTAGTTGAACATCTTTCTGAAAACTGATCTCTGTGCTAGTTATACCAACTGTCTTTCAGGTAAGTATCCCATTGGGGTTCCTTTTCTTTCATGTTGTATTTTGAGAGTTCATGTCATTCAAGAAAGGAAGAACGTTGGTTTGGGAGTCAGCTTCTCCATAAGGATAGACATAAAACGTTTTTGTTTTGTCTAGGTATTTCTCACAACCACACTCAATGCTGTATCTATCAGGTGTTTGTGTCGAAGACTGTTTGCAGCTGTCTGCCTTCACTTTCTGTTTATCTTGAGAATCAGCATCTCAGGTTGTTGGCGCAAGGTACCATGGCCAAATCCACCCAGCCAGCGGTACAACGGCCTCTTAAGAACAAGGCCAAGAAGTCAAGGTCTAATACTGCTGCTCTCCAGCCTTAGCCAGATGTCTGTCTCGAGGTTGATGATACCCCTGAAAACTGCCCAGTACTGTCACTTCACACATGTCCATCTAGGCTTTACAGACATCCTCTGTGGATGAGGATTGGGAACCATGGCTAATCATATCTGAGGGACCTAGGGGCATTCCCCAGATTTTAGTTAAGAAGGAAGTTCTTGGTACTCTGAGTCCAGGCAGGGTTATGAGCCACCGAGGTTGGTTAAAGTCAACATTCCCCTTAAGAAAAAACAAAAGACTAAGCATATTTCTTCCACTCCCAAGGATCCTCAGAAAGAGGGATAGGGTTTCACTCTGGGTTTAATTAAATCCATGATGGCTTTGAGACCACCCCATGGGGTTTCTGTCCCTCCTTGCTTTTTAACTCTTGAGAGGTCTAGAGAACCTGATTCTTGTGCTGAGGAATCAGACTCCGATGAGGATTCCTTGGCCTACTCCTCCTAGATGCCATTATCTTTGGATTATGGTTCTGAGGAAGAAGAAGTATCCTTAAGTCCTGTCTCCCCTTTGGAAGAATTATCCTTTGGGGGTACAGTGGTTTGCATGCTGGAGCATTTCAAGTGGGACTGCTCTCCGGTTTTTGACATTCAGAAAAGGTATTATGAGTTGTGGCTGGATTTCATAAGCCTTATGCCATTCCCCCTGTCTTGTCTGCTTTCATGGATATCTTTGCAGCTACTTCCTTAGCTCCTGGCTCCCAACCTCCTGCCCCCCAACCTCCTTGCCCCTAAGAAGCCTGGCCTGAGCCTTTCAGATTTCTTTATAAGTGTCCTTCTTCTAACCTGCTATGGTCTCTGTCTCTGCTGATAAGCCTTCCCAGATTTTGCCTTTTTCTAAATATCTTCCCTCAAAGACAACCATGCTCTGGAAAGGCTGGGGAAGAAGGTCTATACTTCTGCCACCCTGGCATTTCATGCCATAAACTGTCAACTTTGTATGGCTATGTATATTTTATCCCTTTTATCTCAGCTTGGGGAGATTCTATCTGATTCTGAGACTAAGTCCACTGCTCTTTCTTTGGTGGGAATCACATCTGAGGTAGCTGTTCACTCTAAGTATAGCAACGACACTGCTGCTGATTACTCCTCCAGAGCTGCTGTTTCAGGCCCAGTTATGAGATGCTGTTCTTGGCTTCATATTCAAACTTTGCCTGATGATAGTAAGGATTCCTTCCCCTCTTTTTGGCCATTCCTCAACCCCCTTCAGACCAAATTCACAATTTTTTCAGGGGTACTGCAGGGTTTACTGGATCAAGGCACCATTTGACCCATTCCAGAAGCACTGAAGTGTACAGGGTCTTATTCTAGGATGTTTCTGGTCCCCAGAAAGGAGTGAATCCTGGAGACCTATTCTCCACCTCTCCTTTTTGAATACTTTACTCAAGATACCCACCTTTGGGATTCTGTCCCTTCAGACACCGTTTCCTCTTTTGGTACCGCAGGCCTTTCTGGTTTTCTGGATCTGAAAGACACCTATCTTAATATTCCCATTCACCCTGTATTCAGGAAGTATTTACATTTCTCTGTTTCTTCCTGTCATTTTCAATTCTCTGCTTTGCCCTTTGGTCTTTCCACAGCCACAAGGATGTTCACCAAGTGCCTGGCTTCAGTCATAGCTTTTTGCAGGCTTCAAGGAGTACAACTATTTCCTTATCAGGACGATCTGCTCCTTCAGGCTTCCTGTCCTTCCAGGCTCTTACAGGACCTGCACTTTACCAGACTCCTGTTGTACAGTCTGGGTTTCACTGTCAATCTCCAGAAGTCTGTCCTGTCCTCGTCTCAGGATCACATCTTTTCTGAGTTGCAGATTCCAAACTCTTCCACTGCTGGCCTATCTGCCTGCTCCCAAGGTGCTGTCTCTAATGATGTACTTTGTGTATGTCTCTCCTGTCTGCCAGGGAATTTGTGGGGACTGTGGGGTTCATGGCATTGACCATCACTATGTTTCCTTTTGCCAAGCTTCATATGAAAAATCTTCAGTGGTACCTGCACTGAGTTCGGCTTCATCATTGCTACTTTTTGACATTTCCAGTTTCCTTACATCCTTGTCTCAAACTCAAGCTTTATTGGTGGGTTCAGTACATATCCCTCAACCAAGGCATCTGTTTCCAGCCTCCTGCTCCATCTCAGGAGCTCTTTACAGACTCTTTAGATCAGGGTGGAGGCTGCTTCCAGCAGTTTGAGGATTCAGGGTATCTGACCCCCTCCTCAGAAAATAGATTACAGCAAAGAAAATGAGTACTATTATCCTTGTTCTCCAGGCCTTCACTCCCTTTAGTCTTCAGGCCCCTTAAGGGTCTATCCAGACAACACCACAGTCATATAGTACATCATCGAGCAGGGAGCCACAAGGTCTTATCTTCCTTGCAGACTAGCCCTTCAGGCCTGGGATCTAGCTATCCAACTACATGTTTCTGTTCAGGCAGTTTACGTTCCTTCAGGACAAAATCTGTTAGACTCTCTAAGCAGGCCCAGGGCATAACCTCAGAAGTGGATGCCTCATAGAGAGGTGTTTCTGGACATATTTCATCAGTGGAGTATCCTTCAAGTGGATTTTTTTGCCTCCTGTCTGAACAGACAGTTTTCTTGCAGCTTTTCCAGATTATCAAGTCCTCTTACTTTACGGGTGGACCCCATGTCTTTTTCCTGGAAGATGGTGTTCCTTTATGCTTTTTCTCTCTTGTTCTTCCTAGGTTCCTACACAAGATCAAACAGGACTCCCCAGAAATCTTGTTGATGGCTTGCTTTTGGCCCAGATAGCACTGGTTTCCCCCTCCTTTTTCTTCTGGCCAGAGGCAATCAACACACGCTACCTCACATTGTGGAACTTGTCACACAAGACAAGGGGTCTCTCCTTCACTCTTGTCTGTCCACTTTTCAGTTGACACTTTGGATGGTAAGGTTTTAATCCCCTTTCAACACCAGTTTTCCGAAGACATCCTTAAGGTTCTGCAGGAGGCCAGGTAACCATATATGTCCAAGTGGAGGAGATGTTTAGTTTGGTGTCTTAAACTTCACCAGGATCCCTTCTCAGTCGGGTTCTCTCTTGTATGAACTGCTCCAAGCTATTAACTGTATGAACTGCTCCATGCTAGCTTGGCATATTCTTCTGTCAAAGTTCACTTGTCAACAGTCTCTGCTTGTCTGCCTTTGAATCCATCATTGGCCTTTCGTTTTGAGGTTAAATAATTCCTGAAAGGTGTCCTCCACATCAGGCCCCCAAGATGGCCCATCCATCCCTCCTTCTTGAGACCTTCATTTTGTTCATGAAAAAAATAACCCAGCCTTCTTTTGAACCTGCTGCTGCTACTTCTCTGCAACATTATACCTGGAAGACTGCTTTATCAATTGCCCTACCCTCTGCAAGAGAGTTTCTGAACCCCAGCTTTGATGGCAGTTTCCCCTTTCTATATTTTTCAAAGGGACAGGGTGTGTCTGCACACTAATCCTTTTATGCCCAAGGTGGTCAGTGAATTGTCCCTTAATCAGTCTATCCAGCTTCCTTTTTTTCCTTCTCCACAATCTACTAGTGAGAAGGGTTCTACACGCCTTGGATCTTCATAGACAGCTCAGGTAGTACTCAGACAAGACAAAGACTTATCTGTACATTTGAGCATCTTTTTGTTTCTTTTCATACCGGGATGTTGGGTTTGGCAGTTTCTAAACAAACTTTCTCCTCCTGGATTTCGAAAGCCATTTATTTTTGTTATTCCTTTCTTTGTAGACAGCGTTCTGCCTCTGTTCAGGCCCATTCTACCAGGGCAGCAGTATCCTCTGCATCTTTCGTCAAGGGTTTGGACACCAGTTCCATCCATTAAGCTGCTGCTTGGTCTTCTGTGCACATCTTCACTGATCAGTGCAAGTTGGCTGCCATTTCCAGATGCCTCTCCCCCTTCCTTACAGTATATTTTGTACTTTTCCAAAGGTTATGAATACTGCAACAGTGATAGGGAAGGACATAGTACAGTTGTGTAAAAAACAGTAACAGTAGATGTTCTGCTGTTCACTGTTGTAGTATTCAGTCCCTCCCTCCTGCCCCCTTTTCTTCCTCTTTTCTGTTGGGAATGTCTCTTTGGCCGAGAGGGTCTTTGCTCTACTTTTTAGGCATCTCCTTTTTCACTGAATGTACGTATTCTCCTTTCTGCTGTGGTGGCGCTTGTTTTCCTGGACCACTTCATTTCTGAGTTTGGAGCATCTATGTGTCACCTTTATGCCCTGCGCTGATGCTGTGACCATACATTTGTTGTACAACACTAGTAAAAATTAAAGGCTTTGATATACTGTACGTACTTATGGTTATCCTTGGCAGGAGATTCTATAGGGTATGAATACTCTAACCGTGACTAGAAGGATATCTACTGTTATGGTAAGATTTTACACAACTGTACTTTTTTCTTGCATCTTTGCAATGCAGAATCTACTTTCCCCTCAGTCTGACATAGTGATTACTTAATTGTTGTGCATCCATCTCTAAAACACCATGTTCTCAAATGATGATAGACATTTTGTAAGTATTTAAGAAAGGTATTTGGAGTGATCTTATTTTTATGCCATGGCTCACTGTAAGTTTGTGTGGTTTTCTTTCATCTTGATTTTTTTTATAAATGCTTCCATATTTTCAGTCATCCATTGCAGACATTCTTCTTATATGCTTGCACAGAAACACCTTAAGTTTAGAGAAAAGTTTAGTAACATGCTCTTTGTAATACATTGATGTCTGCAACAGCTCCATTGGATTTCCTGACATCCCTTCTGCTGTTTTCCAGGAGTCTTTTATTCCGCCACCCCTCGTTACGTACCTTCCAGTTGACCATCAGTTCTGAAACTTGTTCCATTCAATACTTACAGATTTATAGAATCATAGGTTAAGTATGAGGCTAGCTGTCCTTGTGGGCCATTTTGAGCCTAGCCAATTTCCCTTTCAAAGGTGAGAACTTTCTGTTTGCGAGATAAACATCTTAATCACTATACCAACCCCAGCGCCTTCACCTAACCTAATGTCTTCAGTACCCCCCCCCCCCCCCCATCCATATGTATAATATTTGTTTGTTTGTGTCTTTCGGCTTTTCTCGGTTCTCCTACCCAAGAAGACTGAATGCTGTAATTAAATTAAAAGGTGCTTCAACAAAGTATTAGTTCAAGGGTGTGCACACACAACAAATTATTAGTTTAAGGGTGTGTACACTTATGCAACCAGTGTATTGTACGTTTTTTGTTTTTTATATTTTTCTCCTTACAGGTTTGTTTGTTTTTCAGTTGAATTGTCAGGTTATAGGTCACATTAAAGGGGGGGGGGGAGTTTTGAAATGAGTTATTGTGGTTTCATTTTTTATATCACAAAAACCTGGAATTTTAACAGGGGTGTGTACACTTTTTATATCCACTATGTGTGTGTGTGTGTGTGGTCTCTGGTGTATCTCTTTTGTTGGGGTTTTGGTCTTTATCCTTTTCTTTATAGTTGGAATGCGGTGGCTTGCCAAAGAAACTGAAAACATGCAGATACTATGCTTATGAGCCTGGGTAGTCTTGGTAGATGGAGAGTTGTTAGATAAGGACTAATAGAAAATATGGTACTGATTGTATATGCCAGCAGTGGTTTGAATTCGGTTATGAATCTTTTGCAAGGGCGGCTCTTGAAAGTCTAACTTTTATGGTGAGTACCTCCCGTAGCTTATGGCTAATTAAAGCATTTTAATTTTATGTTATTTTTGTGACATCCTATTCAAATTGATAATTTTTCATGATGCCCAGAGATTTTGAAGTAGATGTTTAATGAATATGTTTGTCTCTCCTAGACCAAATTAATTTTGTAATCTTTTATTTTTAGGTACGTTTGGATAATAGTGGGAGGCAATATAATGCCCATATTCAGGAAGTTAATCCAGAAAATGGCCAAGTCATGGTCTTTGTAGAAGAACTTGGAGAAAAGTATGTGCATTGTTTTTTGCCTGATATTGAATGAAATCAGTGTGTATGTTATTTATTTGTTTGCACTAAAGCTTTCAGGATGCAGAGGACAGGAGGAAATGGAAACAGATGATCCGCTGTGGCGACCTCTAATGGGAACAGCTGAAAGAAGATGATATGATGACTAAAGCTTTCAGATACTGTGTGTGTGTGTGTGTGTGTGCGCATGCGCGTGTGCTTTTAGGGGACATGTTTTTATTTATATTTGTCGAATTATCTTATAAGCATTTGTGCTTATCCTTCATTTTTCAGAATCATTGCAGTGTAACATTTAACAAAGAGTTGCGAATGTCTTAATAATAATTTTTGAATATCCTGGTTCTGTGTCTGATATCTGGATTTTGGTGTGGCCCTTAAATTTTCAGTAGTGTAATAAGACTAAATGGTTGATCTTAGTACAGACTACAAATGCATTAATTAAGCTAAATTAATTTCCCAGTGATGTTGACATCATTCAAAACGTGATGGTCTGTCAACCTCTACATTCAATAAAAAAATTCTAAGTGACAAGCCTTTTATATTTATACCCTAGAGAAAAGGGATTAGTTCTATATGAACACTTGAGATAATTGCTTTAATGGATGTTCTTCATTCCACATTGCTGCAGTCCTAACTATTGGGTAGTCCGCTGTCCAGTCGGCCCGAATACCAAAGTATATGGCTGACGTCGGTCACGGCGCATTAGACTGACGTCAGTACGTCAGGGTACTAATGCGCATGACCGACGTCATATCCTCAGTCTTTTTTGCCGCATGGTCCGATGCAGAAGCAATTTTGCGAGTGCAGGTTGGCGTTCTGAAAGTTTCTGAAGTCAGAGTTTCAGACCGAATCAAAGTTGGCTAAGTACCCCGTTGGGGAATATTTTGGTTATCTCTTGCCACAGTATTTAACCGGATGTCAGAAAAAGTGAATAACTGTATTTCTTGTGGGAAACAGATACCTCATAGGGATTACCATACTTTGTGTATACCTTGTTTAGGGCCTGAGCACGGCGTTGTTGGATGCCGCCCTTGTGCTAGATTTAACAAACGCACTATTAAGTGAAGGTTTGACTGTGCCAGGTTAGTGTTCGGGTAGCGTTTAAATTTTAAAATGCCGTCGGATGCTCCGGCCGCTTCAGCCAAAAGCGCAAGGACAAAGCAGCGAAGCCTAGAGGGGAAGAACCGACAGTCCCGGACGTCGGTTCTTTAGAGGCTCAGTGGAGCCGGAGGTTCTGCCAGGAGTTTCTTTGGAGTCTCAGGGAGAAACTTTATTGTTGCAGGATGTGTCCTCTCAGGAAGTAGGCCAGGCTGAAGGGGCTTCTCAGGTGGCTGTTCTTCCCTCTCTTCCTAAGGTGGTTAGGGCCTCCTTCTGTTGCCAAGGCTTCTTTAAGAGGCAGGCCTACTTTAGCTTCAGTGGGGGTTTCTCCGGGTGTTTCAGGGTCTTTGCCTAAGAAGCATATGCTAAAATGGCAGAGGATTTGATTACTATGATTAGAGGTTCTATGCCCCTCCTGATAAGAGGCCTAGGGTGGAACCTGAGTTTGAGAGTTTTGAGCAATGTTCGAGGCTTCTGAGTCTTCTGCTGAAGACTTGCAGGAGTATCCTCCTTATTCTGATTCTGATGTGGATGATTCTACTCCTTCAGCTTCGCCTCCTGAGGATTTTTCTTTTCAGAGACTCTGCATTCCATGAGGGAGCATTTTAAATGGGAAGGTCAAGATTTCTCTGATTCCAGGAAGAGGCTTAGAGAATTCTTGTTTTACCCCAGCATAGGCCTTTAGCTATACCTCCTGTTCTGAATGTGGTAGAAGATGTTTTTGCAGAGGCTTCACTAAATCCTGATTCTTTGCCTCCTGCCCCAGTTAAACCGGATAGGTACTATAGGGTGCCTGACGCCCATAAGTATCTTTTTAAGAGTCCTAGGGCGGACCCAGAAACTGTCTCTCAGGGGCCTAAAGGTGTGAAGGCTTCTGTGGTTAAAAATCCTGTTCCTCCTGATAAAGAGGCAAGGGCTTTGGATAGATGGGGAAAGAAAGTGTACACTTCTTCCACTTTAGCCATGAGGGCGTTGAATTGTCAGTTTCATATGTTAAAATATCAGAATTATCTCCTTTCACAATTGAAGTCTAAGGTGGATGCTCTGGCTGAAGGTATTGTTCATGTTTCTGAACAAGTGGGAAAGCATTCTTTGCAGTGTGGTTTTGATGCTGTGCAGGCCTCCTCGAGGGTGGCTGCCACTGGTTCTGTTCTTCGTAGGCACGCCTGGTTGAGAGATCAGAACTTAGCTGAGCATGTTAAGACAAGGATTTTGGATGCTCCTTTACAGTCTGATGTGTTGTTTGGTTCGCCTGTGGAAGCAGTTTTAAAGAAAATGGAGGACAAGGCTAAGTCTATGCAAACTGTTAAGGATTTTTTGCAGGTGCAGCCTCCGAAGTTTAGTAGAAATTGGCCTACTAAGGGGTGGACTTATCCTGCTTATGATTCCCAGTCTAGGGGTAGGTCTAGACGTGGTAGGGGCAGAGCTCAAGGTTCTTTTAGGCCTAGGACAGGAGTTCTCCTGCTCAGACTTCTGGTGAGGGCAGGGGTCAGTCCTTTCGTAAGCAGACCCAATGACCTGCCTTTTCAGCTGCCAGTACATTCTCGCCTGGCGGCACCTCTAGGAGGAAGGCTGTCTCTTTTCAAAGAAAATTGGGATTTAATTACCCAAGACAAATGGGTTCTGGATATCATTCACCACGGTTACAGGTTTTATTTCCATACCTTGCCTCCTTTCAAAGGCATGCCAGACATTCCTCCTCTACAAAGAACAGAGGCTCGCAAGCAAATTTCTCTGTTGCTCCAAATAGGAGCCATTCAGTCAGTTCCTGTGCCAGAAAGGGGCCTAGGATTTTATTCTCGCCTGTTCCTAGTACCAAAGAAGGGGAACACGTGGAGACCAATTTTGGATTTATCTATCCTCAACACTTATCTGGACATTCCAAAGTTCAAAATGTTGACGTTACAACAGCTTTTACCTCTGCTGGGCAAAGATCACTGGATGGTAACTTTGGATCTCAAGGAAGCTTACCTTCATGTGCCTATAAGGCTAAGTTGCAGAAAGTATCTGCGTTTTCGAGCTGGAAATTCTCATTATCAGTTCTCTGCATTGCCCTTTGGCTTATCTACTGCGCCCAGAGTATTCACAAAGGTTCTGGCTCCAGTGATAGCTTACTTCAGGCTAAAAGGAATTCAAATCTATCCTTACTTGGACGACTGCCTGATTCTGGCTCAAGAAAAGGAAGACCTTCTACAGCATTTGGAATATGTCATAGCAGTGCTAAGATGCCTAGGGTATTCTGTGAACGAAATAAAGTCCAGTCTAGTACCCTCTCAAGACATGTGCTTTCTGGGTGTGAGACTGAATACAGCAGCCCAGATGGCCTTTTAACCCCGGACAAACAAAAGAATCTTTCCAGTTACTTCCATCAATTATCTCTTCAGTCCGGGCTGACTGCAAGGACAGTCCTTCAAGCCTTAGGGTTCATGGCATCTTGTATTCTGGTGCTTCCCAATGCCAAACTGCATATGAGGAAGCTACAATGGTATCTCAAAAATCTATGGACACAGCACTGCCAGGATTTGGACACTGTCATTCAAATAATACCTTGCATTCAAAAGGAATTTTTGTGGTGGGCTCAGGAATGTCACCTAAACAAGGGACTCTCTGTGACCCGGCCAGAGGCAAGTCAGATTCTAACGACAGATGCCTCAGACATTGCTTGGGGAGCTCATCTAGATGGAAAGTGGATACAAGACAAGTGGCCTGCCAGACTACAACATCTACATATCAACATGAAAGAGATGTTAGCAGTCCAGTTTGCATTAATGGCTTTCAAGGAGTTACTTCTTCCAGGGCAGGTGTTGATTCTAACAGACAACACAACTGTCATGTGGTACATCAACAAACAAGGGGAACACATTCTTACCCATTGTGCAGGCAAGCAATGATTTTATGGGAGACTGCGCTCAGCTTGCAACTAACTCTTCAGGCAAGGTTTCTGCCGGAGCACAGAACTCCTTAGCAGATGTGTTAAGCAGACAAATCATGGATCCCCACGAGTGGAAACTGGATCTTCATGTATTTCAAAAATTGACAGTGTCATGGGGAACTCCAGACATAGATCTGTTCGCTTCTCCACTAAACCACCAGCTGCCAAAGTTTTGCACAAGGGATTTCATCACACAGCTTGGAAAGTGGATGCTCTTTCTTTCAGTTGGAAAAATCTTCATGTGTATGCTTTTCCACCTCTGCCTCTTCTCCCAAAGGTGCTTCTAAAGGTCAGACAAGACAAGCCAAGGATGATTTTAATAGCTCCAGATTGGCCTCGGCAGCACTGGTACCCATTACTGAGGAGTCTGGTAAGGAAGCCTCCATGGCCTTTACCTTTGATTCCACACCTATTGTCTCAGAGGGACGGTCATCTGCTCAATGTCAAGCTTCAAACTCTTCATCTAACAGCCTGGCATATTCTGTTTTGAAAGACAGTAGGTCTCAACTTCCTCAACAAGTTTTAAATGTGATTATGGAAGCCAGAAGACCTAGTACAAGGAAAGTGTACGCAGAAAAATGGAAGAGATTTTTATTTTGGACTGCAGCAAAGAATTTGGAGATTTCGGAGCCTAATTTGAGTGTGGCTCTTCAATATCTTACTGAGTTATTGGACAAAGGTTTGTCTTTCTCTTCCATTAAGATTCATGCTGCAGCAATTTCAGCTCACTATGATTGTGACCCACCATTGTTTTCACATCCTTTGTTCAAGCAATTTCTTAGAGGGGCAAAGAATATAAGACCCCCCATTAGAGCTCCTACTCCTGCTTGGGATCTCAATTTTGTGTTGGAGAAACTTACTCTACAACCTTTTGAGCCTCGGCTACTGCTGAACTGAAATACTTGTCATGGAAGACTGCTTTTTGTTGGCCATTACTTCTGCAAGAAGGGTTTCTGAGTATCAGGCCCTTATGGCGGTTGAGCCTTTTTTGATTTTCATAAGGATAGGGTATCATTACGTACTAATCCTTCCTTTATGCCTAAGGTGGTTTCTAGTGTGGCTTTAAACCAAACTATTCATTTGCCTACTTTCTATGCAGATCCCCAAAATAAAGGGGAAAAGATTTTGCACACTTTAGATGTACACAGGCAATTGCGTTATTATTTAAGCAGGACTAAGGATTTTAGGCAGTCTCAGCAGTTGTTTGTTTCTTTGGCTTTGAGTTCGCAGGGCAAGCCTGTGTCAAAACAAACTATTTCTAGGTGGATTGGGTTTTGCATTGCATTTTGTTATTCCCATCATGGCAAAGAGATTCCAGCTGGGATTAGGCCTCATTCCACTAGGGCTACTGCCACTTCAACAGCATTTCTAAGGGGTGGCAACTAAGGATATTTTGGAGGCAGCTACTTGGAGTTCAGTGCATACTTTCTCTAAGCATTACCACCTTCCTCTCTACTCTAAGTCTAGGGCTGGTTTTGCCACAGCTATTTTGCAAGGCATGTTATCAGCTCCTGCTTCCTTATGATTTGCCAGCCTCCCTTGCCTCTGCTTTGGGATTCTACCCAATAGTTAGGACTGCAGCAATGTGGAATGAAGAACATAGTACAGTTTTGTACCTACCATAAATGTAGATGTTCGAGGATCCACATTGCTGCAGTCCAATTTACCCTCCCTCCTTCCCCTCTGTGTTTAGGGGTGGTTGTGTAGGTGAGATTATATTCTGGTACCTTTGTATATATTGTACATATTTTTGGTGCAGGTATGTTTGGTGTGTTTTGGTTTTGGCCTTGTCTTTTTAGGGTCTTCTGACATCTGGGGCAAGAAAAGACTGAGGATATGACGTCGGTCATGCGCATTAGTACCCTGACGTACTGACGTCAGTCTAATGCGCCGTGACCGACGTCAGCCATATACTTTGGTATTCGGGCCGACTGGACAGCGGACTACCCAATAGTTAGGACTGCAGCAATGTGGATCCTTGAACATCTACATTTATGGTAGGTACAAAACTGTACTTTCTCTGTATTCTGATGAGTACTTTGTCAGGTTGTTGGTATGAAGCAAGTTTGCACACCATGTCCTTATATTTAGATTGTCCTTTGCATCTTGTTTGTTATTAAACTGTTTAGCTATGGTGAGAGCGAATGCTGCTCTTCACATTAAAGAGCTCTATGGTGCTTCATCTTCCAGATATTTGGAGGATAAATGCATCATGTTGGCTGGAGTTGTCAGTCTGCTTAAAAGGAAAAGTTCATAGTTACGTACAGGTTTATTTTTCTCTTGTGGTTTAGTTACCACAAACCAGCCTGTGCTTTGTTAAACTGTAATTTGTTTGTCTTCCAGTCACGAGAAGGGAATCCCCACTCATCTCTTTGTAGGCTTAACTTCTGTCAGAGGAATTTGTCTCCATACAAATAATACATTATAGACTTGCAGATATGTACTTAGTCTTGTCATGTACTGCCCACAGACTTTTATGGGCAGCCTTCAGTCTTGCTGATGCTAGCAGCTGCTGTTGAAGAAAAAGAATGTGTACAGTGTTATGGAATTCATCTCCATTGCCTTTGTTGTACAGAGGAGAAGTCCATATGCCTAACTAATCACATCTTTTTGCATAGTGATTCACTTCTGTGGGGTATTTTTTTCTGTAAGTGCAACATCTTTTCAGACAGTAGCATTTTAGTCTTATATGTGGCTCAGAAAATACTAATTGGTCATGCTCATGGATTGTGGTTTTGGTGAAAGGAGTAAGCAGTGGTGGAGATGTTATCAACAGAAATGGGAAAATGTTATGCAAGAAGACCTGCCTCAATAATGAGAGAAATCTCAGAACGCAAATTCAAGAACAAAAGGTTGTACCATTTTTTGAAGCAGTATTGAGCTGCAGTGTAATAATAGAGAGAAGACAGGAGGAGTAAAGCACTTTTGAGCAAATATAGCACATTTCTGTAACATTCAGGGAAGAAAATCTTCCTGTTGCAGACATTGAGGAATTGCAGTAATAGTTAGCATGTGTTTGTCAAATTCTTTGAAGTGGTATTAGTCAGTTATAACTCCTGGTTTGCAGTGGGTACTTTTGACAAATCAGGAAGAGTGTAAAAGGGGGGTGCTGTCAATACTTGGACTTTCTTTAGATGCAGCTGGAAAACTCTGCAGTCTCACTACTATATTTTGTCGTGGCTTTAGAACTACTTTGAATAGGTCAGATCATCTCCGAGAACCGTGCAAATCAGGCTAATTCATACCAAAAGTGAAAAGTAATCTAGTTCGGAAGCTGTGCAAATGCCTTTTACTCATACTGCTGCCATTCTATATATGAGGCAGAAAAGTTCCTTATGTCTGGCCTGACTTTTGTAAAATAGATTTGAAACTGATTACGAGAACCAAAAGACAAAGCAGTAAAACAAGATCGTGTTAGTATGGCAGGCACCATAATAGCCATTTTGTGGTAAAACTATTTGACTGGATGTGCTGGGAATGGTTTTGATGTATTAGAATAGCTCAAAATGCAGTTTAAAAAAAAGAAAACTTTTTTGAGTTCCAAGGTGGAATTTTTCCTTCAACTATTAGTGCCTCCCTTTTCACTGGGTTGGGCATTGTAGTAGGTTTTTTTTAAATCTCATCCATAATTCACATAACTGCAGTTTTTGATCCTGATCTAGGCTGTTATTGGGTCCAAACCATGGAGACTGTGTTATCATATTGATAGCTGTTTGCCCAGATGAGAAGGAACTCTTCAAGGAACTTTTTCACATCTTCAGAATTTTAATCATGGTAGATGTTCTTCGTGTTTCACTGTTGCAGTCATTACATTTGGGTTATCTGCTTGCAGGTAGCCCTTAGTCAGCCTGATTATCAAAGTGTTGGTTGCTGTCTCATCTTCCATGACGTCAGGTAGTCAGGGATATAAAGCATGCAGCCGATGCCATTATACCAGTCTTTCTTGCAGGGCGGTGCCCGAAGCAGAAGCAGTTCGCAAGTGCCGGTCGGCCGACTCTTGAAATTTTCGTTTCGAGTTTCAGATCCAAAATCTTCAACTAAGCTAAATACCTCATTGGGGATCCTTTTTCTTGCTCTAAACCGATGTCAGTAAAAGTTAACAATTGTATTTCTTGTGGAAAGCAAGTACCTCTTCAAGATTTTCAGTTGTACTGCATTCCTTGCTTAGGCCCAGACCACGACGTACCTTGCTGTCAGTTTTGTGCCTTATTCAAATCTTGAACTATTCATCGTCTGTTCATTTTTACATCCAAATATTTTGGTACTTGGTTCAATTATCCAAAAATGGCTTCGGTAAGCCACCCAACTTTCCGAAATTCTGAAAAAACGCAAAGATAAAGACAGAGACAGACCGCATAGGTCCAAAGCTGCCGACGACGCTTCTCCTAAGCTAGTCGCCACTTCGCCGGTACTCAGTGAGGTGCTTTTGCAGCCCCTGATACCTGCTACTTCTGAGTCGCAGGCCTCTGCTGAGATTCATTCAGAGTCCGGTATACCACGAGATGCTTCTTCGACTGTGGAACCTGTGGATGTCTCTACCTTGGATGGGTCCAGAGCCGCTGTGCAGGCACCGGCTTCTGAGGGTGTATTCAGGCCTACTGACTTGCATATAAAGCCGACCCCATCTTCTTCTTCAAGGCCTAAAACTCGACCCACACCTAGAAAACCGATGCCCAGACCACATGGTCAGGTCCCTATGCCTAAAAAACAAATGATAAGAATGGCTGAAGACCTTATTTCTTTAATCCGAGGAAGCCACCCTTCTCCCTCTAAGAGGTCTAGAACTGATTTCCCTCTGATGTCCTTCAAGAATGCAACTGCAGTCATAACATATGGGTTGTCCTGCCTCAGGCAGCCCTCGGTCGGCCGGATTCCGAAGTCTGGGTCCGACGTCGGCTGATGTCGCATTTCTCTCCGATGTCAGAGCGGCCGGAGTACATAAGCATCAGCTGACGCCATCTTCTTCAGTCTTTCTTGCCGCGCGGTGCCCGAAGCAGAAGCAGTTCGCAAGTGCCGGTCGGTCAGCTCCTGTATTCTTCGAAACCGAAGTCATCAATAAAGCTAAGTACCCCGTTGGGGACCTTTTCTTGCCTCAGCCAATGTCAGAAATTACTGAAAAAGTAAATAATTGTTTGTCTTGTGGTAAACAAATACCTCATAAGGATTTCCATTCTTACTGCCTCCCTTGCCTTGGCCCAGACCACGACGTCTCGGCCTGTGCCACCTGTGCTCCCTTCAATAAGCGCACCCTCAGGCGCCGGGCGGAGTTCGCTGAAGACTTTTTCGGCGAAAAATTTGCTTATATAATGCCGTCGGAACAACTGACAACGCATACTCCTAAGAAACGAAAAGACCGGGACCGACATCCTCGGCCCGTGTCTTCAACCGACACCACGCCAAAACTTACCACGAGTGCCCCAGTTCCCTCTGAGGCGGTTATTCCACCGCTTCGAACCAAAGACACCGCTTTACTGATACCTCCGATACCGGAGGCCACTCCGACGCCAGTTATTGATTTTCCTCCGGATACTGAAACCGAGGAAATGCCCAAGACCATTGCTTTTGATAAGGTCACTCCTGCACGTGGAGCGGCTAGGCCTCCCATGTCCATGTCTATCAAGGCCTACACACGCGCTAAGGCAGCCAGCAAGGCCAAGCATCTTACTGCTAAAACCTTACCTCAGCCTACTCCTGATACTCAAATCATGTCTTTGGCTGCAGATTTAATTTCCCTGATCAGAGGTTCCCAGGCCCATCCTGAGAGAGGATCCCAACCTCCTCCTGATAAAAGGCCCAGGGTTGAACCCTCTGTCCCTCTTTCTTCAGATGAAGATTCTGAGGACTCTGTTCACTCCGAAAGCCAGGAAGAGCCCTTCCAGACCTATGAGGATTCAGATGCAGAGAACTCCATTCCCTCGGCCTCTCCTCCTGAGGATATTTCTTTTGGGGAAGTTCTGCATTCCATGAGGGAGCATTTTAAGTGGCAAGGCCAGGAATATTCAGATTCCAGAAAGCGCCTTCGAACATTCCTTAAAAACCCCCAACACAGACCCTTAGCTATTCCTCCTGTGCTTGATGTTTTGGATGATCTATACTCTGACTCCAGTGTTACCCCTGATACTCTTCTTCCTGCTCCTTTCAAGCCTGACAGATACTATAAGGTCCCAGAAACCCATTCTCATTTCTTTAGGGCTCATGCTGTTGATTTAGAAACAATTTCTCAGGGGCCCAAAGGGGTTTCAGCTACCACCTCCAAAAATCCTTTGCTTTCCGACAGGGAAGCAAGGTCCTTAGAGAGATGGGGGAAGAAAGTTTACACCTCAACTACTTTATCTATGAGAGCTCTCAATTGTCTCTTTCACATGTTTCAATATCAGGTTTTTCTGTTAGAGGATTTACAGAAAAAATTGGCCTCTCCTGAACCTTTAGATAGGAAGTCTTTGCAAGAGGCTGTTCATAATTCTCAGCAAGTTAGCAATCATTTTCTACAGTGTGGATATGATGCATTGGAAGCTTCATGTAGGGCAGCTATGACAGGGGCGGTCATTCGTAGACATGCATGGTTAAAAGAACAACCTTTACCAGATCATGTTAAGGCAAAACTTCTTGATGTACCCTTGGAAAAGAACAAGCTTTTTGGTGCTAATGCTAAAGATGTGTTAAAGTCCATTGAGGAAAAAGCCAAGTCAGTTCAGACAGTCAAAGATTTCCTCCAGGTTCAGCCACCCAGATTCAGCAGGAACTGGCCTTCTAAAAACTGGTCCTTTCCTAATCCTGAAAGATTTCAAAGGGGCAAAAACAGGCGTGCCCGAGGAAGAGGGCAATACAGAGGATCCTACAGGGGGCGACAATGGCAACCAGCAAACCAAAGAAGTGACACAGGGGTTTCTCCTGCCCCACAGGGACAATCTCAATGACTTTCCTCTAGTTCCGCTGACCAAGGAGCAAGCAGAAGCTCCTTTGGGCGGAAAATTATCTCTGTTTTCAAATAATTGGCACAAACTGACAAAGGGCAAATGGATTTTGGACATTATAGACCACGGTTACAGGTTCCATTTTCATACCTTGCCAAGAAAACAAGGCATGCCAAACCTTCCACAAAATCAGAGGGCAGAGGCTATCAAGCAAATTTCTGTGTTTGCTCAGATCAAAGCAATAGAAAAAGTTCCACAACAAGAACAAGGTCAGGGGTTTTACTCAAGACTGTTCCTTGTTCCAAGAAAAGAAACTCAATGGAGACCAATACTGGACTTGTCCGCTTTAAACACTTTTCTCATAGTACCAAAGTTCAAAATGCTGACTCTACAGCAACTCCTTCCCATGCTGGGCAAGGGGTCTTGGCTGATTACTCTGGACCTCAAGGAGGCATACCTGCATGTCCCTGTCAGACACAGCTGCAGAAGATACCTCAGATTTCTTGCAGGGCCAGAGCATTATCAATTCTCAGCATTGCCATTTGGCTTATCTACTGCGCCCAGAGTATTCACGAAATGCCTGGCTTCAGTAATTGCTCATTGCAGGCTCCAGGGGATTCAAATCTACCCGTACCTGGACGATTGCCTCATACAAGCGGACGACAAACTAACTTTGACAAAAAAACTTGAATTATGTCATACACTTGCTACAGGCTCTGGGATACACAGTCAACTTTCAAAAGTCAAGACTTCAGCCATCCCAGCAAATAACCTTCTTAGGAGCCAAACTAGACACAGCCTCTCAAATGGCTTACCTGACAGAAGACAAGCAAAAGAAGTTAACTCATTACTTCATAAGTTTAGCAAAGCTCACCCAGATGACTGCAAGGAGATTCCTACAGGCCCTGGGTTACATGGCATCCTGCATTCTCCTGGTTCCACTAGCAAGACTACACATGAGAAAGCTTCAATGGTACCTAAAAAGCTTATGGTCTCAACACAGCAACAACCTAGAAGCAACCATACCGCTCATTCCATGTCTTCAAAAGGAATTTCTATGGTGGGCCTCAGTAAGCCAGTCAAACACAGGTATGTCATTCAAAAAACCTTAGATAACACAGACCATGACCACAGATGCCTCAGACCTTGGATGGGGGGCGCACATGGAGGGCAGATGTATTCAAGGACAATGGTCTCCAAAGGAAACACATCTGCATATCAAAAAGAAATGCTGGCAGTAATGCATGCCATCGAGGCCTTTGGACAACAACTTCAGCAAGGCCGCCTACTAATACGGACAGACAACACCACTGTGATGTGGTACATAAACAAGCAGGGGGGCACTCATTCTTACCCCCTTTGCAGACTGACAATGAATCTTTGGGAAAAATCACTGAGTCTAAACATACAGTTGCAATCCCAGTTTGTTCCAGGCAAAGACAATGTTCTGGCGGACAGTCTAAGCAGGAATTTCCTAGACCCCCACGAATGGAGGTTACATCCAGAAATCTTTATACGACTCACCTCGACATGGGGCAGGCCAGACGTAGACCTATTTGCCTCCCACCTCAATCATCACTTACAAAAGTTCTGTTCAAGGACATATCATCCACAAGCATGGAAAATAGATGCTCTCTCATTCAGCTGGAGCTCCCTAAAAATCTATGCATTTCCACCTCTGCCACTGATGACGACAGTGTTACTAAAGATCAAAGCAGAGCAGCCCAAGGGGATCCTAATAGCTCCAGACTGGCCAAGACAACACTGGTACCCACTACTACGGAGCATATGTCACAACAAAATGTGGGCCCTTCCCCAATGACCCCAACTCTTGACTCAACACAACTTCAGGACAGTTCATCCCAACATCCAGACGCTACAGCTAACAGCTTGGGAGATCCCATAAATAACCTCAATCTACCTCTCTCCAAGGAAGTTCAGCGGATACTAACAGAAGCCCGCAGACCATCCACCAGAAAGGTTTACTCAGCCAAATGGAAGAGATTCAGCATTTGGAATACCGGCAAGGGTCATGATGCATCACTTTTGAGCATTCCACTCATTCTGGAATATTTGGCAGATATGCTACATAATGGACTCTCATACTCTTCCATAAAAATACATGCTTCAGCTATCTCAGCTAGATACAACACTGATCCACCTGTGTTTTCACATCCTTTGTTAAGGCAATTTCTTAGAGGAATCAAGAATATAAAGCCCCCAAGAAAGGCACCAGTACCAGCTTGGGACCTCAATTTTGTCCTAGAAAAATTGACTCTACCTCCCTTTGAGCCAGCAGCTTCTGTGGATTTACAATTTCTTTCCTGGAAGACAGCTTTCCTGTTGGTCATTACCTCAGCAAGAAGGGTTTCGGAATTACAGGCCCTAATGGCAATACCACCGTTCATAACTTTTCACAGAGACAGGGTCTCCTTACGAACCAACCCTACCTTTCTGCCAAAAGTGGTATCTAGGGTTTCTTTAAATCAAGCAATTCACCTGCCTACTTTCTTTCCCAATCCTGAGAACAAAGGGGAAAGACTGTTGCATACCTTGGACATTCACAGCAACTTCGCTACTACCTGGACAGAACCAAGACCAGTAGGAAGTCTGATCAGCTTTTTGTAGCTTACGCCCCTGGAGTACAAGGAAAAGCAGTTTCCAAACAGACAATTTCAAAATGGATTGGACATTGCATCAGATTCTGTTATTCCTTCCATGGAAAGAGTGTGCCAGCCAATGTCAGACCACACTCCACCAGAGCTACAGCCACCTCTACAGCATTCTTAAGAGGGGTGCCTACAAAAGACATTCTAGAAGCTGCTACATGGAGCTCCGTGCATACATTTTCCAAACACTACAACCTCCCTTTATATTCCAGATCCAGAGCAGGCTTTGCTTCGGCAGTTCTGCAGGGATTGATAGCTACACCATCCCTTTCTTAGAGCATTCCACCTCCCCCAGCTAAGCTATGGTATTCAACCCATATGTTATGACTGCAGTTGCATTCTTTTTTTTTTTCAAAACAGGTGTATTGTTTTAACATATAAGAGAAATATCATAACAATTTTATACAAGTAATTAAAAATAGGTATTATTATAATATTCAACAAAACAACTAAAGTATTTACAAAGACATCCACTACAATCAGATCAATTAATTAAACTAAAATACCATGCTATTGAAATTAAAATTTTTTTTACAAATTTTGTAAATTATCCCATACAATAAAATAAGATGTTTTTCTATTTGTTCTAGTCCTAATTGTGTTTATTTCCATATGGCACACTATATTCATAACATTTTAAATTCATTGAACGAAGGAGGTGTATCTGAAATCCAATTTCTAGTTATTATTTTCCTAGCCACTGCTAGAATAGACCATAACAAGGAAGCTTAACCTTTTAACACTTTGAGGTACAGGTGTGTTGAATAATATAAGAGATTTAGAAATAATGAAATTATCTGTAAAAGAGCCTGCAAAAATTCATTAATTGACTTCCAGTATTCTTTCAATTTTATACAGTCATAAAACATATGAGCCCAGTCAGCATTAATTTCTACATTACATCTCTTACATAGATTATCTTTATTATTTATTTTATTCATCATCAAAGGTGTATAAAAGATCTATGTAAAAATTTCCATGTATAAAGTCTCCAGACAATGGAAGACGTAGTTCTATAAGCAGATTCCAATATATATTGTTTATCTTGTTGATTTGGTGGGTCCCCATTAATAGAAGTGAAATAATTCCAGTATGAATCTACACTGTAAAAGTTTCTTGTCTGATAACTTTATGTATGTATGAAAGTTTACCTTTATCAGAAACTTTATGTTGTAAATTTAATATCAAGTAATCAATCAGTGTTGGAATAGATTCTTTAACAGCTATAGACATTAAATCTATTTTATTAATGAGATGTTGTCTAAAGGTCTGAACCTCTAACCAGCAAGTTTCTCTTAGATCAAATTCTTGTTTTAAGAAATCTAGATTTTTAACTTTATTATCAGATATCAACTGATACCAGTACTTTAGATCATTATCTATAGCTAAATGAGTTCCTTCAGAAGTAAATGACAAAAGCATACCCTGAGTATACATTATAGGAAATACAATAAAATTCCATTCCCTATACTTAGGGTGCATGAATATAAAGTTACGATAACTAATAATATTTAATGGGTAACAAACCATATGTTTAGGTGTAATAGGTGAAGTACAAAATTCCTTTAGTAACCATAACATGGAGTTATTTACAATCATATTTTTATGTGTTAAGGAGATTTTCATGAAGTGTATACTAATTAGCTCCCAATAATCTTTCCATTTTGTGACATATGACTGATCTATTAATAAAGTAATAACTTTTACAATAGAAGAGATAGTATATAAATTAAAGTCTGGAAAAGAAATACCCCTTGAGACCAGCTATTAGTATGTTTCTTTAATGCAATCCTAGGTCTATTAGGTGCCCATAAGAAATTTAACATTAGTGTGTTCAGTTTCTTGATAATTATTTTTGTAGGTGGAAGTATTATTGATTGTATTAAGTATAAAATCTTGGGGAATATTATCATTTTAATAATTGTAAGTCTCTCCTCCATAGTAAAAACATATTATTCCAGGTATTAAAAAGATTTTGTATATTAAGAAAACAGGTATTCTAATTATTATATATAATAGATTTAATATCTTTAGATAGTATTATACCTGAATAAGTTATCTGACCTGAATTGGGTACATATTTAGTAAAATCACTAATGAGAATATTTTTTCGTGTATATATAGGTAGTATTTTAGTTTTTTCTTCATTGAATATTAAACCAGAAATACTTTTAAAATTCATCATGTTATCAAATAGAGACTGTATAGAAGAATTAGATCCTGCTGATGTAATTAGAACATCATCTGCAAAAAGTTGAATTTTGGATGTTGTATTTTCATCTATTTCAAAACCCTCTATGTCAGTACTGTTTCTGATCAAATTAGCCCAAGGCTCCATTACTAAAGTGAATAATAGTGGAGAAAGTGGACATCCTTGTTTTGTACCTTTTAAGAATGGGTATTTTTTGTGAAACATATGTTCCTACCTTAATATAAGCCAACGTTCCTTTGTATAAATGTTCCATTAGATTTACAAATGCATCCGAGAAGTTTTTGCACTTCATTAAGGTAAACAGATAGTCCCAACTTACTGAATCAAATGCTGAACTTATATCAAGACTAATAAGTGTTAAATCTTTCTTTTTCCTATTTGCAAAATCTATTAATGTTAAAGTTCTTCTTATATTATCAAAAGTATTTCTATTTACAATGAAGCCTGTCTGATCTATATCTATAATGCTGGGAATGATTGTCTTCAATCTATCAGCAAAGATATTCATAAACATTTTATAATCAACATTAAGTAATGAGATGGGCCGATATGAAGAACATCTAGTTGGATCTTTATTAGGTTTTAAAATTGGCGAAATAAATGTATATTGCCAAGATGGGGGTTATTAACTCAGTTTTGGCCAAAATAAAACCTTATGTATTAATGAATATGTATTTTTAGAAAGGATTTTATATATCTCTGGTATAATACCATCATTACCAGGTACTTTGTTTGATTTAAGCTTATTTATTTGTGTAATAACTTCTGTATATGAAATACTCTTGTCCAATAGTTTAATCTGTTGTTTATTAAGCTTTTTATTCATATGTGTGGTTATAAACTCCTTTATTTTATCTTTAGGTTCCATGTTAATATTATTATGGTTAATTTTGTGAAAGTGATTTCTAAATTCATCTAGTATTTCTGGTATACTAGAAACATTCTTCTTTTCCTTAGAGAAAAGATTTCTTTGATATGGTTTTGTTTATTCAACCTTTTTGTTTTATTTTTAAGTCTATGTAAGTATTTGGGGCTTATTGAATAAGACAAAAACTTGTATTCTCTAAAGTTATTTTAACTTTATGAGTTAAAATTTCTTTGTAT